>NC_056733.1:873658997-873683997 GCF_019279795.1 Protopterus annectens
GGACAATAGCTTCCTGACTGTGCATTTTTCCCCCATCATGTGACTGTAACGGGCTACAAACTCTGGTGAAACTTTTCTTCTTTTTTTGTATTTTCTTTGTTCAGAGGTTAGCAAAGCATAAACACACACACACTGAGTAAAATGCTAGACAGCTAACAACAAATAGATGCAATGAAGACATATCCTCGTTGGAATTGCTAACAATTTTAGGAGACGTACTTTTACAACCACCTTCACAATGAGCAATCCTGTTCACCACTCGTTGGAATTGCTTATAATGTTATGAGACATACTTTTACAACCACCTTCACAATGAGCAATCCTTTTCACCACTACCAGAGGTCTTTGTTTATGTGAAACATTCCTGAATTCTTCCACCAGCAAAGGTGTCTTAGGTGTCTTTTCACAGCATCCTTCTTCACAGAACTACCACCCTGTTTCAACATGTGCCATCATGACCAGAAGGTAAGTAACAGCCCTCTATTTTTGATATGAAATGCAGGTGCTGTCTGTCTGTATGGTTAACTTTCAGGAAAATTTGGCATGTTAGACATACCAGAACAGCTAAGACCATATTGAGGGTCTGCTAGCTGATTACTACTATAAAGCTTTAGAAAACAACACCATGTTTTGTTGACACTGATAGCCTTAAAAAAGGCCTATCACCTTTCACAGCACTTCTGTGCATATGTCTGTGTGTCTTCTTTCTCTTTCAAGGAATGCCAAGGTTCTTCTTCCTTTTCTTCATCCTCTTCTGACAGATCGGCTTCTTCATCTGAGCTTTCCATTTCATAGTTTGAAGATTCATAGATGGTTGGTAATGTACTCTGCAGACTGCAGCGCCTTCTTAGACCAACCAGTAGGGGTTGTGGCAGAGTGAAAATGTCCAGATTGTTGCCCACATCAAGCCAGGACAGGGATGGGAACTTGGTGATGTCCTTTATGATTTCGGTTAAGTCTTTCACCATGGTTCTAGTCAACCTGTTACCATTCAGAGCTACGTTGGCAAGCTTAGGCATGGCTGACAAAAATGGTAGCAACATTCTTAGATGCTCATCTGTTAGTTCTGTAAAGCTAAGGTCAATAGTTATGAGAGAGTCTTTGTTGTTTTGCAGACAGTATGCTACACGGTGGATGTCTCTGGTGGATAAAGGCATTCCAGATAAATCCATAGAGTCATTGGACAGCTTTTTCTGTAGGTTGCTTTTTAAGCTGTAGAAAAAAACAATTTCAAATAAGTATGTCGTTTCCAAACAGAAAGTAAAAAAGACAAATTCAAATCAGCATGTGGGTTCTTGAACTTAGCTTATAGTTCAATTTCAATGAAGGCTCCAGCTTATAGCTTATTAAAATGCTACTGTTTATTCTAAAGTACTTGTTATTATGGCACACAAATTGTTCTGCCATTTTTAATTTTCAAGATAACCCCTAATTTTGACTCTGAATGTCCTAGTGCCCCTATTGTGTATTAAAGTGTCAAAGCAATATGGACTAATAAAACAAAATTATGTAAAAAATGTATTTTAAAAGTGTTCTGCTACAGTTCAGACATGCAAATGGCATATGGTGGCTTAAGTGGAGCAATGGATGTTCCTCCTGACATTTCTAATGTATGTTAGCTGTTTCCTTAATAAAAAAAACTTTATGAAGTTTCAGTAGGAAATCACACACTTAAACATATGTTATCCATTGATGATGTTACCTAAGTGATAGCATGGGGATGTGTGGAGAAATTTTAATAGGCATGTAGTCACATGTGAGGTGGCGTATATATAGAAATCTATGAATGCGTTCCCTTATTACCCTCACCTGACTTCACCATTCCTTACCTCGACTTCATCACAGAACGGAATACGTTCAACTGATGTCACTGTAGGGAAAAGGTACACTTGTGTCACACTTAACCATAGCTGCAGATGTTTGACTAGATCAATGTTGCAGTAACAATTCTTGGGTGTTCCTGCCATACAGAAGCCCGTAACTGGCCCAATTTCCAGAGTCTTTACATCATCCCAAGCTAATGGACATCTGAAGACTGATGTCTGGACAGGAAGATATAAGAAGGGCATCCAATAGAGCCATCTTCAGGTCTTTCTAAACAGTGAAAGAGCAGTATGACACCTGAGGACAACACAGCCTCACCAGTTGCCTAATTTTAAGTGATTGGGGGGACATAGGAGGCAGAGAGGGGATGATGGAAATAAGGGGGCTATCTACAGGAAAACTGCTCTAGCCTTTGCACCCAGCAAGGGGGAAACAAGTGGGCAGCAGATAGAGGGGTTGAAGGGTGGAAGTATGTACTGAAACATCGATCTACTCAAACATCTACAATTATGGCAAATGAGATATAACTGCATTATGTTCTTCATAGTCATTGTTGCAGTACTGATTCTTGGGAGAACTTCCACAGCTAAAAGTTGGGTGGTGGGTCATCTGTATGACCACAGGAAATAAGATTTTGCAGGATTACGACAGTGAAACCTGTACTAGCCCTGCAGGCAGTGCCTAGGTCATAGTGTTGTATAATCATGTGGCTGCCTCTAGGATGGCCTGGATGGAGACTCCTTTGAGGAAAGCAGTGGTAGTTATCCCATATCTGGTGAAGTGGGCTTTAATATACCCAGGATGATCTTTTCCATGATGTGAGTAACAGAAATTAATGCAATTTGCTGCCAATTTTTGAAATGCTTTGCTTGGAGACAGGCAAAAAGCCACCAGCAATTGCTCTGCTCTACTAGGGCTTTTTGTCCTGTCCAGCTAGTACCGGATCTGCTTGTGCACATTCAGGGAGTGCAGGACTTGCTCGGCCCTGCTCTGTAGGTTTGGGTAGAAGACTGGCAGGTGGACAGCCTGGTTTAAAGTAAGTTCTGATACCACCTCAGGTATAAAGGATGGGTTTGATCTGAGGGTGACCCTATTCCTATGGAAGACAGTGAAAGGTTCTTTATGCTTGAGGGCTTGTAGCTCAGAAACTCTCCTAGGTGATGCAACAGCTATAAGAATGGCAATCTTCCAGGTGACTGTCTTTAGACAGGCAGTGGCAGCAGGTTCAAAGAGAGGCAAAGTTAGTTTTTCTAACACATAATTTAGATCCCGTGCTGATACAGGGTTTTTTTCTGTGTGGCTTCAAGTCAGTCACCCCTTTAAGAAAAGGTTTCATGAGTGGGTGTGAGAGAATAGGTGGGGTACTGTGCAGACAAGCTGATATGGCAGATGCATGTACCTTAATACTGGAATAGGAAAGCCCTTGGTTAAATAGGCCTGACAGGTACTGCAAGACTGAGTTAAAGTCTGCCTGAGAAGAGTTACTGCTTTTGCTGTGACATCATATAGAAAATCTTTTCCATTTTGCCAGGTATGATTTCCTGGTATTTGGCTTCCTTGCTTCCCTTAGAATGGAAAGCGTGTCCTTGGGAAAGGATGCATAATCCTCCAGGCTGTTAACCTGAGGGTAAGTAGGTAGGGGTAGAAGACAGACCCCTTGGTTTAACTGAGGAGATCTACTTCCTGTGGTACGGTATGGAATCTCTCTCTCTCTCTCTCTCTTTGCTGAGTGTCAGGAAGAGGGAGAACTAGTGTTGTTTCAGCCAGAAGGGGGCACTATGATAATGCTGGGTCTATGTGCCCTGATTTTTGTCGGTACCTTGTGGATCAGGGGTAAGTGTGGGAATGCATACAGGAACCAGTTTGCCTATGTGTAGGAGAATATATCTATTTGCCAGGCTTCTGTCTGTTCAGTTCTGGAGCTGAACTTTTTTAGTTGCTTGTTGTGATGAGAGTGGACAGTACAGTTGTGTACACTTACCATAAATGTAGATGTTCGAGTGTATTCACTGTTGCAGTCATTACACTTAGGTAATCTGCTGGCAGGTTGCCCTCAGTCGGCCTGATTAACAAAGTCTTGGGTCCTGTGTTGGTTGCTGTCCCTTCTTCCATGACATCAGGTCGTCAGGGGTATAAAACATGCAGCCGATGCCATTACATCGCTTTTCTTGCCCCAGATGTCAGGGAGAAAAAAAAAAAAAAAAAAAATATATATATATATATATATATATATATATATATATATACACATATAAATGAATATAATTTAAAACACAAAAAATATACCTCCAAACAAAAGCAAATACACCAAAAAGGCTTTTAAGCATAGTAAAAGAAAGGAGAGGTATAGTAAGAGAAAAACAGGGGGCTGGAAGGTGGGTAACCCGGACTGCAACAGTGAATACACTCGAACATCTACATTTATGGTAAGTGTACACAATTGTACTATGTTCTTCATGTTTCACTGTTGCAGTCATTACATTTGGGTAGAATCCCAAAGCTATGGTTGGGAGGATGGAGTTATACAGCATTAGGAGCAGCTATAAGGCCCTGCAGGACTGCAGTGGCAAAGTCAGCTCTGGATTTGGAGAAGAGAGGTAAATGGTAATGTTTGGTGAACGTATAAACTGAGCTCCAGGTAGCAGCTTCTAGAATGTCTCTGGTAGGAACCCCTTTGAGACAGGCTGCAGAAGTAGATGCAGCCCTGGTGGAATGAGATCTGATCCCCTTGAGGATAGGTTTACCTTGGTGCATATAGCAGAAATGAATACAATGGCTTATCCATTTGGAAATAGTCTGCTTTGAAATAGCCTTTCCCTCTGCCCCTGCAGCAAATGACACCAATAGTTGTTCAGATTTTCTTACAGGTTTCGTCCTGTTTAAGTAGAATCTAAGTTGTCTGTGTACATCCAATGAATGCAGAATCCTCTCACCCTTGTTCTGTGGATTGGGGAAGAAAGTTGGCAGATGAATGGTCTGATTAAGAGCCACACTGGATACCACCTTATGCATGAAAGATGGATTGGTCCTGAGAGCCACCCTGTCCGGATGAAAAATAATGAAAGGCTCCACTGCCATAAGAGCCTGTAATTCTGAAATCTCTCTAGCTGAAGTGACTGCTAAAAGGAAAGCTGTTTTCCAGGAGAGAAATTTTAGGTCTGCAGTAGCAGCTGGCTCAAAAGGAGGGAGAGTGAGTTTTTCCAAAACAAAATTGAGGTCCCATGCAGGAGTTGGTGCTCTCCAGGGAGGTCTTAAATTTTTGGTCCCTCTGAGATACTGCTTTAGCAGAGGATGAGAGAAGAGGGGAGGTTCTGTGCTGTAATGAGCTGAAATGGCAGAGGCATGGATTTTTATGGAAGAAAAAGATAGGCCCTTGTGAAGCATCTCAGTTAAGTATTTAGAAGCAAAAATATACCGACGTTTAATCATGAGTTGATTAAATTTAGCACAAAACCGACAGCAAGGTACGCCGTGGTCAGGGCCTAGGCAAGGAATACAGTACAAATTAAAATCTTTATGAGGTATTTGCTTTCCACAAGTAATGCAATTATTAACTTTTACTGACATCGGTAAGGAGCAAGAAAAAGTTTCTCCAACGGGGTACTTAGCTTTAGTTTGAAGATTTCGGTTCTGAAACTCGAAAACGAAAATTTCAGGAGTTGGCTGACCAGCACTTGCGAACTGCTTCTGCTTCGGGCACCGCACGGCAAGAAAGACTGATGTAATGACATTGGCTGCATGTTTTATACCCCTGACAACCTGACGTCATGGAAGAAGGGACAGCAACCGACGCAGGACCCAAGACTTTGTTAATCAGGCCGACTGAGGGCAACCTGCCAGCAGATTACCCAAATGTAATCACTGCAACAGTGAAACACTAAGAACATCAGGTCTACTGAGGGGATCCCCCACTGAATTGTTAGGTCCAAGAAGGTCTCTGTCTTCAGCATCATTTGTTGGGCTGTAGAAGGTCCTTGCTTACAGAATCTGACAGGGTGCTGTTCTGACCCAGAATATAAGAAGCTACAAGGGTTAGCCCTGTTTCTTGAGCAGCATCCATTTTTTTCCTGGACAGGCTGCACAGAGGCTAAAACAAAGTTCTCCTTTGCTTGTTTATGTACTACAACACTGGGGAGTTGTCTGTCCAGATTTGCAGGGTCCCTCAGCTTAAGTTGTGCTGAAAAGCTTTTATGGCCAGGTGGACTGCTAGTAGCTCCTTCTGATTTATATGCAACTTTCTCTGCTGAGGGAACCAAATACCCCGCACTTTCATGGAACCTAATTGGTCCCCTCAAGCTATGTCTGAACTGTCTGTGGTGATGGTTTTGCCTGCTTCTGGGAAAGAGAAATTCACTCCTAGGTTCCTCTGTATGGTGTTCTTCTGCCATAGGAGTTCCTTTTTCAGGCATGGAAGGAGAGGCAGAAAGGTTTCCAAGACTTGAGAATACTGTTCCCAAGCATTTTTCATTAACCATTGATGTTTTCTCATGAATAACTTTGCAAGTGGGATCATGGGAATGCAAGATGCCATGTATCCCAGAATCCTCAGGAATTCCCTTGCAGTGATGAGCTGCTTTGGAAGCAGACTGGTCAGATAGCATGTCAAGAAAACAATTTTGTCTTGGGGAAGGAAGGAAGGAAGCCTTTCTGTTGAACCAAACTTTGAGGGCTACCAGAAAGAGGACATTTTAAATGGTTTCCTTACTTTAACATACTATATTTATCTTCCTTGTAAATATTGAAAATAACCACTTTTGTCAAACTAATGCCTGTAAACTGTTTCCTTGCTTTAATCGATGGTTTTGTATAAGTTTGCTACACTTCAACTGTTATGATGATTTTTCCTAAGTTAATCTCCACAGTACAGCCTTCCTGATACTTCATAATTGTTTTTTGTCTACTAAGCCTGATACAGAATGTTCATTCATGTAAACTGTACTTTATTTTTGTAACTTACATACTTTTGTATCTTAAATGTTTATGTAATAGTTTGGAGCTTTTCTCCCCGGGCCTCCACTGAAAATGGACACTCATGGGCCCAGTGGACTTCCCCAGTCACCAAACTGAAATAAATAAATATAATTTGTTTTAGGAAGGGTCTGGGATTTTTGAAGATTTAAGGCAAGACTTACCTTCTAAAAGCAGCCTACTGTGATCTGTAAGGCATCTAGGATCTCTGATTTGGCTCTCTGCTGAATGTGACACTCATCTACATAGGGATAAATATGAACCCTTAAAGTTCTGGAATGTGGTATCAGGGGAGCTAGGTATTTTGTGAAAACTCTGGGAGCAGCAGACAGCACAGAACTGGAAGTGAGAGCCTGTAGCTACAAATTGCAGGTACTTTCTGTGACTGTCTGCTACGGAGATGTGGAAATAAGTGCCTTTTAGGTCTACAGTGACTATGGAGACATCTTGGAAGATTACGGGTAGTAGTTTTTGCAACCTAAGCATTTTGGGATTTTGTGAAACTTGTTTAGCTTAGAGAGGTCCAAGATGGGCCTCCAGGTGCCTATTTTCTTGAAACTAGAAAGATCTTTGATTAGAAGTCTTTTCCCTCTTGTCCTGGAGGGACGTCCTGGATGAATTCTTGTGAAACAGCTCCCTGAGGACAGGTGGTAAAGAGGATTTCTAGCTGTTTTGGTGGTTTTGGAATGGTCAAGAATGTGGCAGTTCTCTGAACTAGATAACAGTACCCCTTGTCTATGATGCTGAAGACCCATTTGTCCCTAGTGCTGATTTTCCATCAGTTTAGGAAGAAGGAGAGACTTCCTGCCAAGCGCTTGGGGGGAGGGTGGCAGCAGGTAAAGGAGGCTGGGGAGCAACATAGTCATGCTTGTTCTCTGTGCCAGGCAGGCTCTTTTGAATGTCCTGCTCTGTATGACTGCTCTGGTTGCCATTTTCTAGATTGTCTTGATCTTTTGCCATTAGAAGGCCTCCCCTTGTCTTGTCTAGGTGGAAAAGGCCAAGATTTTGAAGGGTAATTCCTACTGTACCATGGGTCTAAGAGAGGTAAAATTATTTCACAATTTTAATTTGCTTTCCTTTTCTTACTCAGTTTCTCAAAAACTTGTTCACCTGGAGGACCAAAAAGAAATTCCTTGTCTACTGGAGTATCCAGTACTTCAGCCATTACCTGATCTGACAGGGGCTGGGTCTGAGTCTTGCATGAATGTGGATGATAGAACCTGTGGCGCCTGCTCTGTAAGAAACATCTAAGGAGTCAAATCCACATTTTAGGGAGTCTATGGAGACTTACAATGGGCTTCACTGGCTGTCTCCCCCCCGATTTCCTTAGATAAAGGTCTGTCTGAAATAGAGTCTATCTTACTTAGCTAGAATTTAGTCCTGAGGAGATTCAAGGTACTTTTGCATATGGAATTGACAATTCAAATCTCTCACTGCCAGGGTTGTAGAGGTATAAGCTTTCTTCCCAAATCTATCTAATAATGTACTTTCTCAGTCATTAGGTACAGGATGTCGTTAGTTCCTTAGGAACACCTTTTGTGGATTCAGTGTAGACTACATCAGGGTGTAAAACAATGTCTTGAAAGACATCATCCTATACAACATGTACAGGAGGAATAGCCAGTGGTCTGGGTGAAGGCAAGCTTAGCAGTTATCTGTAGTGGGTCTGAGCTTTTGAGAACAGCGCACTTTCCCACCTGAAAGCCTCCTTCATTCTATGTAGAGTATTCTGAAAGGAAAGGTCCTTGGGGAGAGGCAAAAGGGAGGGTGTCATCTGAGTCTAGGTAAGCTTGTGGTGGCATCTGGCCAGAGTAACACAATTCCTCCTCCTCCTCCTCAGAGCTAGAGAAATCTTCTTCTTCCCGAGAAGCTTCTTCCCTGCTTCTTTTAGATGGGGAGGCCTCAATAGTGGAAGCATGAGATGGCTCTCTGGATTTCATGAAGGCCATAAACTCTTGTGCTATTTTAAGAAGATCCTGGGCTTCAGTCTGAGAAGTGGATGGAGGGAGTGGTGATAAGAAAGAGGTGGCTTGCTTTGGTTTGGATGTCCATTTTAAAGGGGTGACCTGGGGGTGTGGTTGTCTGTCCATGACTTTGGATGTAGCTTCAGTAGTTGAGAAAGACAGAGAGTCTCCCTCGAGACCCACAACACAGATGTTGGAAGCTGAAGCCTGCAGACCATCCTCAGACCTGACCAACATGTGTACCATGGCAGTATTCGCAGGTAGGCTGGTGACTTTGGTGGCTTCCCAAGGGGTTATACCAGAGGGTTTGGGCCTAAGAGTTGCTGGGCCAGGAGGCTGCAACAGTGCCTCATCTGGGTTGTTGGTTGACTTACAACTTAGAGTTGGAGCTTTCTTGGTAATGTCAGGGTCTTTGGCTTTTTTGTCTTTCTGTTTTTGATTTTGGAATGATGCTAGCCAATGCTGGAGTCTGTGGATTGTTGCAACCCCGGGAAGCCAAAGATGAGGACTCCATTTGAGTGGCTAGTACCACTGCCCTGTGTTTTAAAGTTCTTGCATGGAATTTTGCAAAGTCAGGGCAGTCAGAGACATGTTGAGACCCCAAATAGGACAGACAAAATGAGTGAAAATCTTTATGTGGGATTTGCTTCCCTCACTTCAAGCAACTGTCGACTTTTTTGAACATTAAATTAGTAAAGAAATTTCTCCAGTGGGGTACTTATCTGACTGGAAGAAGAAGGTTCTATGGAGAAATGAGCCAACCCATGGACTGAGAGTGTACTGAGCATGTGAAGCACACTGCACTGCACAGCTGGAAATAATTGAATATGGCGCTGATGGATGCCCTTCTTATACCCTGATGTCCAGATGTCAGCCTTTAGATGTCCATCATCTAGGGATGATGTAAAGATTCTGGAAATTGGACTGGTCGTGGGGTTGTGCATGGCAGGAAGACCCAAGAATCAGTACTGCAACACTGACTATGAACAATAAAGAACCGGAAGAGATAAATTTTGTATTTATTTATTTAGAATAATGAGGGAAAATGGTTGTACAAACCACACTCTATGCCGCAAAACGTAACTGATTGAATTATTGTAAAATACTTTATTCTGTCTTAACAAAAAATTCTTTATTTTATCAGTCTCTCTTTCTGTATCAATTTGAAGAAATATCAAATTTTAAGAAATACGCTAGCTTTGGGAGTCCTTCAATCTGATTTTTTTTAGTCTTGACCTTGACTTAGAACAGATATGTGCATAAATGCCACGCTGTTTCAAAGGTTAAGAGACCAAAAAAAAATTCTAAAATGTGTGTGTGTGTGCATGCTTATGTAAAAGTGCTTGTGTGTGTGTTTGTGTTTGTGTGCGTGCGTGTGTGTGTGCGTGCGTGTGTGTGTGTGTGTGTGTGTGTGTGTGTGCACGTGTGCGCATGTGCATGCATGCATGCATGCAAATATGTGTGTATTTTAGGCTCTGAGTCATCAAATTTGTTTCTCATTGCTCATGTAACTGAAATTCTTAAGCTGGAAACTGAAGGATAATTTATGAGCTACTAATCTTTTAACAGAAGCATCTTTCACAGTATTTAGAAAGCATTTATGTAATTTTTCAAGAAGTAAATTCACATCATTGAGAGTCTACTGGGTCTGCTTTAGTAATTTCATGTTCCAACAACTCACTGTTGAAATCAAAAATGATGGTAACCCCCTCTGCACCCACCAATACGAAGATTCTGCCTTCATTTCCCTAATCTCGAAATACACTGCCTCCAAGGTCACACTAAACTGGCAAAACTATATATATAGAAATAAAGCAGAACTCACCTAATGGATGGCCTATACTTCACTGGCCTGACTAGAAATGAATGTTGCCCAGCAGACTGTTAATCTACAGGAAATTTCCATAAGTGTTTTGAACTCAGTTACACAGACAAGCATTTCAGATGTGAGTAACTGACTTGTGAGAAGCTGGAACATGTGCACCAAAAAAAAGACAGTTTTCTACGTTGAACAGTATTTTTTTTAACGCAAGTTTCTTCATTCAGGACTTCATATTTTCTTACATCAAAATAATTGTACTACTGTTACCACACTGGCATGAAAGCAGGGACACTGTATTTTGTTTTGCATGAAAACAGTTAACTTTATCTGCTGTGTCTGTACCAGGCTACACCATGGGCATGTATTTCTCCCCATTCCACATGTGCACTGGTGTTATGCAGTGGGAGTTTGTAGGTTTCTGCAAGTGAGGGTTAATTAAGTGGTTATAACTGCTGCACCCTAATATGGTATGCGCTCCCTCCCACACAGGTACCCCCCAAATCATATTTCTTGTCATTATCAGACCATGCATCACTCAACTCTTATCACTTCTGCACAGCTGTCTTTACAAGTGTGTGTGAAATGTCAGCTGACTGTGCATTCTTTAAATAATTTTTCTGGGTCACTATCTTGTCATGACCATCAAGGTTTTTTTCTTCAGATTTTTGCTGTCATTCCTTCCAATCTCTAAGCATCCTTAAGCTCACATGAAAAGACTGCAGCCATCACCTTGTGAGTACTGCCATCTCCTGCGTGTACAGTCATCAACCTGTGAGTACAGTCATCACCCTGTGAGTACAGCTGTCACCCTGGGAGTATAGCCATCACTCAATGAGCACAGCCATCACCTTGTGAGTACAGCCATCACCCTGAGAGTAGAGTACAGCCATCACTCTGTGAGTACAGTCGTCACCCTGTGAATACAGCCATCACCCTGTGAGTACACCCATCATCCTGAGAGTACAGCTGTTTCCCTGTGAGTACAGCCATCACCCTTTGAATACAGCTGTCATCCTGTGAGTACAGCCATCATCCAGTGAGTACAGCCATCACTCTGTGAGTACAGAGTCACCATGTGAGTATAGCCATCACCATGTGAGTACAACTGTCATCCTGTGAGTACACCCATCATCCTGCAAATACAGTCATCATACTGTGAGCACAGCTGTCACCCTGTGAGTAGAGTCATCATCCTGTGAATACAGCCATCACCCTGTGAATACAGCCATTATGCTGTGAATACAACTGTCATCCTATGAGTACAGCCGTCACCCTATGAGTGCAGCCATTACCCTGTGAGTACACTCATCACCCTGTGAGTACAACTATCACCCTATGAGTGCAGCCATTACCCTTTGAGTGCAGCCATTACCCTTTGAGTACAGCCATTACCCTGTGAGTACAAATGTCAGCCTGTGAGTACAGCCGTCAAGCTATGAGTGAAGTCATTACGCTGTGAGTACAGCCATCATCCTGTGAGTACAGCCATCATCCTGTGAGCACAGTCATCATCCTGTGAGCACAGCCGTCACCCTGTGAGTACAGCCATCACCTTGTGAGTGCAGCCATCACCCTGCAAGTACATGCATCACTCTTTGAGTACAGCTGTCACTCTGTGAGTACAATTGTCACCCTGTGACTACAGCCATCACCCCTGTGATTACAGTCATCATCCTGTGAGTACAGCCACCACCTTGTGAGTACAGCCATCACCCTGTGAGTACAGCTAGCATCCTATGAGAACAGCCATCACCATGTGACTACAGGATATTGTTTTAGGTACATCCATCTCCACTCTCTCCATGCTGGACAAACTGCATGCTGAAGTGCATGCTGGACAGACAGCATGCTGAAGTGGCAGCAAAGCTCAGTCCAGGGCAGATGCATAATTCTCCCCCTCTTGAGCACATGCTGGGGAACTACCCCCCACTAAACCCTAGTATTTAGAACTGTAGCACCTGGAGATCCACAGGGTAGCTCCTGCATCTGCAATTCCACCTGGTTCTTCCAGTTCCTGAGCTCACATGATCTGAGACACCATGAATAACCAATTAGGAAGCCTGGCATGAAAGAGTTCCTTACAAAGCCACCATGAATAACTGATTACAGTGCCTGGCATGGCAGAGTGCCTTCCAGAGCTACCATGAATAACTGATTACAGAGCATGGCATGGGAGAGTGCCTTCCAGAGCCACCATGAATAATTGATTATAGAGCCTAGCATGACAGAGTGCCTTCCAGAGCCACCATGAATAACTGATTATAGAGCCTGGCATGGCAGAGTGCCTTCCAGAGCCTCCATAAATAACTGATTAGAGAGCCTGGCATGGCAGAGTGCCTTCCAGAGCCACCATGAATAACTGATTACAGAGCCTGGCATGGCAGAGTGCCTTCCAGAGCCACCATGAATAACTGATTAGAGAGCCTGGCATGGCAGAGTGCCTTCCAGAGCCACCATGAATAATTGATTAGAGAACCTGGCATAAGAGAGTGCCTTCCAGAGCCACCACAAGTAACTTATTAGAGAGCCTGGTATGAGACTGCTCCTTACAGAACCACAATGAATAACTAATAAGGGAGTCTGTCATCTGAAAGAAAGAGATCTTCCTCTAGCTCCACCATGAAAAGCTGATTAGGGAGCCTGGTGTTAGAGAGCTCTTTACAGAGCCACCATTAGCATATAATTATGGAGCCTGATATGAAAGAATTCCTTACAGAGCTGGCAGGAATAATTGGAAAGGGAAAGTACAGTTGTGTACACTTACCATAAATGTAGATGTTCGAGTGTCTTCACTGTTGCAGTCATGACTGTAGGGTTCTCCCCTGCCGGCAGGCAGTCCTCGGTCGGCCAGAATCCCAAAGTCTGGGTCCGGCGTCGGCTGTTCAGCCATGCTCCCTGACGTCAGAGCGCCAGGAGTACAAAGCTGACAGCCGACGCCATGTTCTCCAGTTTTTCTTGCCCCAGATGTCAGGAGTCCCAAAATGAATAAGGTCCCATACCCTTTGCAAATACACCTCAGAAGAATGGTGAAAAAAGGAACCACACAAAAGTAAAAACAAGAGGGGCCAGGAGGGAGGGAAACCCAGACTGCAACAGTGAAGACACTCGAACATCTACATTTATAGTAAGTGTACACAACTGTACTATGTTCATCGTGTTTCACTGTTGCAGTCATGACTGTAGGGTAGAATCCCAAAGCAGAATGAAAGGGAGGTGGTCATAAAGAAGAAGGGGTGGCTAAAAGGCCCTGCAAGACTGCAGAAGCAAAGCCTGCCCTAGACTTAGAGTAGAGAGGTAGATTGTAGTGCTTTGAAAAAGTATGCACTGAACTCCAAGTTGCAGCTTCCAAAATGTCTTTGGTAGGAACTCCCCTGAGGAAGGCAGCGGAAGTGGCAGCAGCTCTGGTGGAATGAGTCCTTATACTCCCTGGGATTTACTTTCCATGGTGTGAATAGCAAAATCTGATTCCATGAGCAATCCATTTAGAAATGGTCTGTTTTGAAATGGCTTTACCTTGGGAACTTGAAGCATAAGAAACAAACAATTGCTCTGATTTCCTGATGTCCTTGGTTCTGTCCAGGTAAAAACGTAGTTGTCTGTGTACATCCAAGGAATGTAAGATCCTTTCCCCTTTATTTTGAGGAGTGGGGAAAAAAGTTGGCAAGTGAATAGTTTGATTTAAAGCCACTTTGGAAACACCTTAGGCATGAAAGTAGGATTAGTCCTTAAAGACACCCTGTCTTGGTGAAAAATAATATAAGGTTCCACAGCCATGAGAGCTTGCAACTCCAAAACTCTCCTGGCAGAGGTCAGAGCCAACAGGATGGCTGTCTTCCATGATAAAAACTTGATGTCAGAAGTGGCAGCAGGCTCAAAAGGAGGTAAGGTGAGCTTTTCCAAAACATAGTTGAGATCCCAAGCAGGAATGGGAGGAGATCTAGGGGGCCTTAAGTTCTTAGCTCCTCTGAGAAACTGTCTCATGAGCTGGTGGGAAAAGATTGGAGGGTCTGTATTATAATGAGCAGAAATAGCAGAGGCATGTATCTTAATGGAAGAGAAAGAGAGACCCTTATGTAAGAGGTCTGTCAGGTAAAGTAAAATCAAAGGAATGTTAGGAAGAAGAGGATCAGAATCCTGAGCCTGCATCCAGGAACAAAATCTTTTCCATTTTCCTGCATAAGATTTTCTAGTGCTAGGATGTCTGGCTTCTAAAATGACATCCATAACCTGCTTGGGTAGGAGAGAATGAATCAAAGACCCTGGATTAACCAGGCCGCCAGGCTGAGAGTTCTGACATGGGAGTGTAGAACCTGACCTTGGTGTTGGGACAGAAGGTTCGGAGTCTGTGGTAAAACCCAAGGGGGCTCCAGACAAAGGTTTTTCAGAGTTGGGTACCAAAACTGTCGAGGCCAATTTGGGGCCAGCAAGATTATCATCTTGGGCTTGTCCTGTTTGATCTTTAGTAATACCCGTGGAAGAAGAGGAAGAGGCGGAAAGGTATATCCCGAGAGGTTTCTCCAACTGAATGATAGTGCATCCACTTTCCAAGCTTGTTCGTGGAAAGTCCTGGTGCAAAAAATCTGTAGTTGATGATTGAGGTGGGATGCAAAGAGGTCTATGTGAGGACATCCCCAGACTGCTGTTATCATCTTGAATATTTCGGTGTCCAGCATCCACTCATGTGGGTCTGAAAGGTTTCTGCTCAGACTGTCTGCCAGGAAGTTTTGCTTTCCTGGTAGAAACTGAGCTTGAAGGTCCAGATTGCAAGCTAGAGCTGTGTTCCACAGATCCATGGCTAGTCTGCAAAGGGGGTAGGAATGAGATCCCCCTTGCTTGTTTATGTACCACATAACTGTGATGTTGTCTGTCTGTATCAGTAGTTGTCCTGGTTGTAGAAGATTCCTGAAGGCCAACAGAGCTTTCTGAACGGCTAACATTTCCTTTAAATTGATATGCAGATGCTTTTGATCCTTTGTCCAAAGGCCCTGCAGACAGTTGCCCTGAAAATGGGCTCCCCATGCATAATCTGAGGCATCCGTGGTTAGTATCTGAATGGCAGGAGGCAGACAGAAGGGTTTTCCTTTGTTTAGAGTACATGCCTTGGACCACCAAAGGAATTCCTTTTGAAGACAAGGCAGGATGGAGATCAGTATGTCTAAACTGTGGCAATGCTGAGACCATACACTTTTTAGGTACCACTGTATTTTCCTCATATGTAGTCTTGCATATGGTATGAGAAGGATGCAGGAGGCCATGTAACCCAAAGCCTGCAGGAATCTCCTTGCAGATGGCCAAGTTAAAGTTGCCAAGGTTTTGAAAGTTGAAGCCAGCTATAACTGTTTTTCGTATGTCAGAAATGCCATCTGGGTTGTTGTGTTTAGAGAAGCGCCCAGAAAAATTATCTGTTGTGAGGGTGTCAAATTTGACTTTTTTATGTTTACAGTGAATCCCAGGAACTTGAGAAGATTCTGAACAAACTGTAGATGCTGGAGTAAGACATCCTTGCTGTCTGCCTGAATAAGACAGTCATCCAGATAAGGGTAAATTTGAATTCCCTTGAGTCTGCAATAAGCTACTACTGGAGCCAGTCATTTGGTGAAGACCCTGGGCGCAGTAGACAATCCAAAGGGCAGCGCAGAGAATTGAAAGTGCCTCGATCCGGCCTTGAACCTGAGGTACTTTCTGCGGTCCTGCCTGATGGGAATGTGTAAATATGCCTCCTTTAAATCCAAATTTACCATGCATGCATTTTTGGTCAGCATTGGAAGTAGCTGCTGTAGAGTAAGCATCTTGAATTTTGGTATCTCTAGAAAAGTGTTCAAGACTGACAGATCCAGAATGGGCCTCCATGAATTTTGCTTCCTGGGGACTAGAAAGAGCCTTGAGTAAAAACCTTGTCCCATCTCTGAAAGTGGAACTAGTTCTATGGCTTTCATAGCCAAGAGAGCTTCCACCTGGTTTAAGGCCTCTGTCCATTGATGTTTTGGAAGATCTGGCCATCCGCTTGGCCTTGGTAGGGTATGAAAATGGAATTTGTAACCTCTTGAAACCACATCCAGAACCCACTTGTCTTGGGTTATATGAGTCCAATTTTGGTGAAAAAGAGAAAGTTTTCCTCCGAGAGGGGCTCCCAGGCAAGAAGTTCCTGCAGCCCAACAGAGGGAGTCATTGAGTCTGTTTCCTATGAGCTTGCGACTTGTCCTCTCCTCCCATAGGGGTGGAAGCAGTCCACTGTCTTGGTCTATAAGAGGCTTGTGATTGAGGCCTTCCTCGGGAGCGTCTGTATCTACCCCTCTGAGGCCTGTCTGAATTGGGAAAGGACCAATTTTTAGCAGGCCAATTCCTACTAAATCTGGGTGGCTGTACCTGTAAGAAATCTTTAACTGTTTGCATGGATTTTGCCTTGTCCTCCATCTTTTTAATCACCTCTTCAGCTTTAGATCCAAACAAAACATTATGCTGAACAGGAGCATCCAATAATTTAGCTTTTACTTGATCTGGCAAATTTTGTTCCTTTAACCATGCATGCCTTCTAATTACTGTGCCAGAGGCAGCAGCCCCACAAGAAGCCTCCAAGGCATCAAATCCACAGTGTAAACCATGCTTCCCAACTTGTTCAGTGGCATGCATTAAGTCATGTAATTCCTTATCTGCACAGGCGGAAATGGAAGTTAGCTTTTGTTTTAAAACAGACAGAAGAAATTGCTGGTATTTCAGCATATGAAACTGACAGTTTAAAGCCCTAATAGATAAAGTAGCAGAAGTGTACACTTTTTTGCCCCATCTTTCTAAAGATCTGGAATCCTTCTCAGTGGGAATGGGGTTTTTAGCAGAAGCGGCCTTAACTCCCTTAGGACCCTGAGAAATGGTTTCAGGGTCAGCAGTAGGGTTCTTGTATAAAAACTGGTGGGAATCAGGAACCCTGTAATATCTATCAGGCTTAACAGGAGCTGGAGGAAAAGAGTCAGGGGTTAAGTTAGCCTCCGAAAAGGCATCATCCACAATATCCAAAACAGGAGGAATAGCCAGGGGTCTATGTTGGGGAAGAAGAAGAAAATCCCTTAGTCTTTTCTTAGATTCCGAATACTCCTGTCCTTCCCAGTGGAAATGTTCCCTCATTTCATGCAAAGTTTCCCCAAAAGAGAAGTCCTCAGGGGGAGAAGCTGAAGGAATGGATTCCTCAGCATCAGAATCCTCATAAGGAGGGAAAGAATATTCTTGGTCAGAAGAAGAAACTGAAGAAACAGAAGCCTGATCGGAGGAGTCATAATAAACCTCCTGCCTTGGCCTTTTATCTGGAGGGGGATGTGAACCCCTAATCATAGTAAGTCCTCCACCATCTTAAGTAACTGTTTCTGTGACTTGGGAGCCGGATCAGAAGAGGCCTGTGTTGCAGTCTTTGATTTGGAAGGAGTCTTTGCCTTTGTCTTTGGCTTTGCCTTTATTAAAAGCTGAGTAGGCCTGAAAACCCCTTCGGAAGCCGGTACCTGCACAGCGGCTCCGGACCCATCCGAAGGAGCATTGTCCGAAGGTCCTGCAACAGAAATATTCAAAGGCCTAGTTGGTTCCTCGTGGGAGTCCGTTTCGGCCATCGGTTCCGAAATGGCCGACAACAGGGGCTGCAAAAGCGCCTCACTGACGACGGCTGAACCTGAAGCTGGCTCTGCTTGAACAATATCGTCTGATTTGGACCTCGGAGGCCTGTCTTTGTCCTTGCGTCGTTTGTGAACTCCGGTAACCGGAACCGTATCCGACGACATTTTGTAATTAAAACGCCTACCGAAGTAATGAAATGCAAAATCGTACCTTCGTTTAATTGTACGTTGATTGAATCTAGCACAAAACCGACAACTAGCTACGTCGTGGTCAGGGCCTAAGCAAGGAATACAGTAAGAATGAAAATCCTTATGAGGTATTTGCTTCCCACATGAAATACAATTATTAACTTTTTCTGACATCGGACTGGAGCAAGAAAAAAGTTTCCCCAACGAGGTACTTAGCTTTGAGTAGGAGTAGAAAGTCTTCGGACTGAAGTTTGTTCAGAAAAAATTGTCAGGAGTCAGCCGACCGGCACTTGCGAACTGCTATCACCGCACGGCAAGAAAGACTGGAGAACATGGCGTCGGCTGTCAGCTTTGTACTCCTCGCGCTCTGACGTCAGGGAGAATGGCTGAACAGCCGACGCCGGACCCAGACTTTGGGATTCTGGCCGACCAAGGACTGCCTGCCGGCAGGGGAGAACCCTACAGTCATGACTGCAACAGTGAAACACGATGAACATCCTGGCATGCTGCATTAAACTGTCTTCTTACTTCCCACAACCCTCACTTGCTCAAAGCACTACTGTTTCCAGCTATGTGATGTGTCAGTGATATCCAGTGAAGGGTGTAGCCAGCTATGGAACCTGGTATATGTCTACATATCTTGGATATAATTCAACAAAATTCAGATGCAGTGGGCTGAGGTAGAATCCTAACGAGTAGGTTTTGCTTACATGAGTCCACTGGGATCCCCTTGCAATTAAGACCTAAGGGTGACCTGATTTGATAAGATAGACTCATAATTTATGCAGCTTAGCTGTTGACACAACTTTTTAAATGTGGGAAGACTAATCAGACATCAACATAATAACTAAATTAATTATTCACAAATAACACTTTCTTTTCTTTAAGACTGGTGCTTCACTTGACAAAACAATATAGAGTATTCATTACCTCTGCTAAATCCCTGTGCTAAACAGAATACAAGCTGTTCTCAATGAGTTGCAAGAACTTCATTCCCTTGTTGTGATTAGTTTTATGGCCTAATTAGTAAGTGCTTTAAGTAATCAGCACATGTCTTATGTGTGACAGATGTGAATATAGGAAATGACACCACAGGATGTCAGTTGTGCTAAGCTTGTTTCTGCATGTGCGAAACAGTTAATAACAATGCAAACATGGGAGGTGATATTATGCTCTTCTGTTCTAAAGGAGCATAGCATACAAATCTGAGATATGTGACGTGATGTGTCTTCTGTTACATACTTATTAAAAGGCAATATACGACGACAGTACTTCTGGACAAGATACTGTTGTTAATAATGCAGGCTGCAGTTTGTTAATCAGTAACAGTCTGAGCTGTGATTCTAAACTAAGGTAATATATTGTGGTCTGTGTACGCATGCATGGAAATGTCTAGAAATGACAGACAGTTGCCCCCAAAACAATGCTTTGACACATCTAGAATGATTCTTTGTAAGACTTTGACCATGGAGCTGTGTTCTTCTTCTTCTATGCAAGATGAAGTTTGGAACTACACTTCTCTCTCTCTGTACTCAGCATTTCTCAAAAGTTGGAAAAAGCATGCTTGCTTATTTTATATTAGCTCTTTTTATAGAAAAAAAATCCATGTAGTTTATTAGCAGGCCAGTAGGGATTTTATTGTATATAAAAGTAAACATGAAAAGAATATTTATGGGATATCATTTAGGAGAGAGATAAACAGAGCCATGCTGGAGAGAAAGAGGGAATCATTCAGGTTAAAAGAATGCAAAAAAATCACTGACTCACTATGAAAGAGTCAAACAGAGAGGATCAAAATCATTGTGTAGGACCACTGGAGAATGAGGAATAGAAAATCATCAACAACACGTCTGAGGGAAAAACAGACTTTCAAGACCAACGAAAGTAACTGTTTATCTGTTTGCATCTGCCTGAAAAAGACGATTCCTCTAGTAGATGAACTGTATGAATGTGCTCATATACCTATATCTATCTATACAAATACACGTATATGTGCCACTTGTTCAGTATAGTATTTCTGTGTGCAGTTTGCAGCCAAAGTGTGTTTGTCCAATTTACTAGGTTCTAGTCCACTCAGTGTAAACTGAAGCATGTGGTATACTGTGAAATCAAATGATGCTGTACTTTGCAATTTAGTTAATTAGTAAATAAAACATTTATCCTTATTTACATTGCCTCTGGCATTCCTTCATATAGCCCTGGTTCACACAAACAGTGTAAAGATCACATCTCATAATGATGCAGTGTGTGTACAAAACTTCCATTCAATGCTACTACTTGGAGGGTAAACGTGAGCCATACATTTAGATCATTATTACAGACTGGCTACAAAATTTATTTTGTGATGCATGTTGGGCTGGTAGTTGATACTAAACAGAAATGTAGTGACTCATTTGGTGCCCTGGGGAGCTCCTCATATAGGTGACTCCCCCTCAACCCAAAAAAAAAAAAAAGTCTTTCCACGAAACTTAAGGACTAATAAAAAGTTTTCTACAACTGTGTAAATGTAGCAAACTGTTTGCTACAGTTGTACATCTGTACATCTGTAACATATATTACTATCATGCACTGAGCATTTAACTGCAACTGCAAATACAGTATCAATATTCATTTCTGAAGCTAAGACATCCTCACAGCTTTAGAAATGAATGGTGGGACAGAGCGGAAACTCTACAGGCATCAGCCTATTGTGACCCTTAACAGCTTGAGCCCGGGGCTAAGCAAACCACCTAAGAAGTAATGGTAAAGCTTATCGTCTATCTGACAGCACTGTGTTATGATTAACTGCTGTACCAAATATGGGTCTATGACAAAACAATGAGGGCAGGAACATCATGTCCTGCAAGACTGAAATGTCCAAGACTCCCTCAAGCAACAAACTAATATAAACAATGACAACAAAAAAGGAAAAAGAAAAAAATAAGCAGTTTTTCAAAAGGGGAAAACCCACTGCCCCCATTCGCTTCACGCATCCAAGACATAAATATACTAAATCTGAGACAGCACAGCCATGGATAAAGGGGAAACACCAGCAGAATGAAGAAATATTTCAGTTTTCTTTGTGCAGTACTTCATTACACAAAACACTACAATCAGATTGTAACTGGCATTCAAAACTCAGAAAGAAAATAAAAATCCCTGCTTCCTCACTCCTGTTATCTTTAGAAAAGGATGGCAGCAAATTACATAGAAAAAATGGGAATTGTGGGAACAATCAATGCAGAGGAGGCCTAGAGTTAGTGCAGAATGGCACAAAATACACTGAACCGACCGATATAGCCAACATCCTGGCAGACAGGTTCAGTGCAAACTTCACCCCCCCCACCCCCAAAAGGGCCCATAACTATACTAGAAGAATATAGTGCCCTTGAAATCACAGACACTCAGGTTAAAACACCCCACTCCAAAGCCAAAAACACAGCATCAGTGGGACCGGATGGTGTCCCAGGCTGCGTCCTACATGAGCTCAAAGATGAACTAACCCCTCACCTAAACACACTGTTTAAACTCAGCCTCTCCACAGGCTATGTGCCCACAGAGTGGTGCACAGCAATGGTTATTCCGCTCCACAAAGGTGGAGCCACAATGGATCCCGGGAACTATCACCCTATAAGCCTGACTAGCTTGGTCTGCAAAGCTATGGAGCGCATCATCATGGATCTCATTAACAGAGACATTGGGAACCTCCAAACACTAGACCCTACCCAGTTTGGCTTTGTTAAGGGCAGATCATGCCTCCTAAATCTAGTGGACTTCTTTGAGACGGTTACCAAGGCTATAGATGAGGGAAAGGTGGTCCACACAGCCTACCTAGACCTCGCAAAGGTCTTTGACACCATTCCCCACTCAGGTATTATAGACAAGCTCACCAGCCTGAACATAAACCCCTACGTCATGAGATGGGTTGTCAACTGGCTCATGGACAGAACCCACATGGTAAGAGTTGCGGGAGCTAGGTCTGACTCTAAACTGGTTACAAGTGGCATTCCCCAGGGCTCAGTCCTAGGACCCCTCCTGTTTGGCATATACTTCTCAGAGGTACAGGCAAGCACAGGAGGACTATAGCTAACCAAATTCACAGACAATTGCAAACTAGGGGCTATAACTGACTCTCTGGCTGACACAGACATCCTCCAAAAGGGTCTCATTAACACAGATACCTGATGTCAAAACCATGGCCTCAAGCTAAATGCCAAAAAGTGCATAGTCATCCCCTTTGGAAAAAACAAAGTACCCACAAACTATCACATAGGTGTTAGCCCCCTAAATACAGAAGATGTAATAAGGGATCTGGAGACCCAAGTAGATAGTAACCTCTCCTTTGATAATCACATTGCCAAAGTTTTTAGAAAATCCTTCTATGTGGCTCACCTAATCACAAAAGAGTTTGCATCCAGATTGAAAGAGGTTACTGGGCCCCTCTACACATCACTCATCAGACCCATCATAGAGTACAATGCCCCATTTGGGATGTACCTTACAAGACACCTGTAACAACTGGAAGGACCACAGAAGTACCTCACCAAGAGGATCACTGGCCTCAAGCAGATGCCCTATGCAGCTCGAGTGAAGAAATTCCAGCTGTACTCGGTTGCATACCGCCTACTCAGAGGTGATCTCTGCCTGACATACAAGGCCATGTCCAACCCAGAATTGATGGACATGCTCCACCTAAAGAAAACCTTATCCCCTCGAGTCACACACTCTAGGGATCTAAACCTCACCACAACAATAAATAGGACGTGCTGGAGGGATAGATTCCTGTCCCAGAGACTTCCCATGCTTTGGAACAAGATTCCAATCTACATTAGGCCGAGCTCCTCGCTAACCCTCTTCAAGAGAAACCTTGATGAGTGGATGAGAAACAGAAAGTTTACCCCAAGGATCACTTCAATGGCTCAGCTGGACAGAGGCACAGGGAACTAATCTAAGGGGGCGGCGAAAGCCAACACATTCTGGCTAGGCTTATAAATGCCTTTGGGCAGATAGACTAGTACCTACCTATGAACCTATGAGGTTTAAAAGAAGGCAAGATTTGAACGAGATATGACTGGATACATTGTAAGTGATGTATAATGTTTGCAGCTACAATTATGTCAATACGTGTTGTGAAATGTAATGCCTGCAACTAAAATTACGTCAACATGGTATGATTTCATGTATATAAATGTGTGATTGCCTATGTCATATATGATAATTTAATAAAGGCGTTTTTTGTAAAAAAAAAAAAAAAAAGTATCACAAATGTGATACCTACTACTGTCATTCCTGACAGTATGAAAACTAAAATGATGTGCAAATGCATATATATATGTGTATATATTTTATTTTTATGGTAATGCTGGGATCACAGACACAACTATACGTCTTATAAACATTACTAATGATGGGTTACATATATTAGCTCCAGGATCACTGTTATGCCCCTGCTGTTTACATTAACTTCAAAATCACTGTTGCACTCCTGCAGTAAAAATTATATATATATATATATATATATATATATATATATATATATAAACATACATATATATAAACATATATAAATATATATATATATATATATATATATATATATATATATATATATATATATACATATACATACATATATATATATATATATATATATATATATATATATATATACATACGGGTCTACTTCTATTCGCTGACAGCCCATTTCACTGAAACCCATTTCGTTGACAGCTCATTTCATTGACAAACATTCTAGGTGTGCCCCCCACACCCCCCCAACTATATATAACAACTTCACAGTCGCACAACAGTGGGGAGGGGGGCAAAACCCAGGTTTTTGCCTTGAATACTTTTGTCAATGAAATGAGCTGTCAACGAAATGGGTTTCAGTGAAATGGGCTGTCAGCATAATATATATATATATATATATATATATATATATATATATATATATATATGGTTCTACCTCACTTCAACGACACGCCGGAACATCGACACGGAAATCGCGAGCCCCAGAAGATCGACAGCACAGAAGACCGATGCGACGGGACCTAGAAGATCGACAAGCAGAAGACCGACCCGACGGATGAAAGCACCGATGCCGAGGATGCCGAAATGGGAAAAGGCTGTGTAAGTATGCGGTAGTGACGGACGTTAGGGTGCGAGTAAGGTAAGTGTGGATAGGGGTGGGTTAAGTGAGTTAGGGTTAGGGAGCGGGTCAGGTAAGTGTGCGGTAGTGATTGTGTTTGGGTTAGGGCGGATAAGTGAGTTAGGGTTAGGGAGCGGGTCAGGTAAGTGTGCGGCAGTGACGGACCTTAGGGTTAGGGTTTGGGTTAGGGTTGTAGGTAGTTGTGTATGTGAGGTTTAGTGTGGGTTTGTAGGGATTTTGGTGTGCTTGTGTTGTGTATGTGGTTTTTGGACGGGGAATGTGTTTTGTTTGTTGATTGTGGTGTGTGAATTGCATGAGGTTTCGTGTTTGTGTACCGTCAGTTATTTCGTTGTCGGGCATGTGGAATGTCGTGGTTTTGTACTGTCGGTTATGTGGTTTCGGTGATTGCGTTGTCGGTGTTATGGTGTTTCGTTTATGTGAGGTAGAACCATATATATATATATATATATATATAGTTCTACTTTTAAATTAAAAATTTCAAAATGTCAGA
>NC_056733.1:873696497-873726497 GCF_019279795.1 Protopterus annectens
TGACTCTATAGTCAGGCACACTGATGTCCCACTCACCAGGCTAAACAAGGAGAAGGTTACTGTCAGCTGCCTGTCGGGTGCCAGGATCCGCCACATAACCCACGCACTCAGGTCACTCCACAACAAGTACAAATATGACTCTGTCATTCTCCATGTTGGTGTGAATGACCTGAAACGTACATCCCTGGACTACATGAAAAGAGACATGGAAGTGCTCTCTGATCTTGTAGCCCAGGCAGGTATGACCCTAGCCCTCAGTAGCATTCTGCCATCGCCCAGAATGATACAGCAGTACAAGGACAAAATGATTGACTTCAACAATTGGCTACACTTCTGGTGTCATTCTAAGGGGATCCAGTATCTGTCTGCTTGGGATGACATGGTCGACAGACCACAATGCTTTGCCACAGATGGCCTGCACCTGTTGCCCCTGGGATTTCAAATACTGGCTAAGGCTCTTGCTGCCCCTATAGTGCCTTTTTTAGGCAAGGTTCAAATAACAAATTCACCACCATAACAGGAACAGGCAAGCAAAAACTGAGTGTAATGCTACTCAATGCTAGAAGTCTAAATCTCAAAATGCACTCACTCGAGGCACTCCTTAAAATGGAGAACTTCGATATCTGTGCAGTGACTGAAACCTGGTTCAAGGCTCCAGAGAGCACCCCTGCACTACCAGGCTATAACTCATACCACACTTTCCAGCCATGTAACCTGGACCGAAACACCAAAGGCAGAGGTGTGTCCATATTCATTAAGGATAGCCACACCTCCAGGCTAGTTGCTCAGCATAATGCATCCGAGGTTATCCAGGTGCAACTAACTCTGGGCAAAACTGCAATCCAAATTGTAGCTTGCTACAGATCCCTCACCATGCCCCAGGATTTCCACTCCTCTTTTCTTGATGTACTGGAAAATATTAGGGTTCAACTCAACACCCTAATAATGGGCGACTTCAACTACCCCACCATTAACTGGGAAAACTACTCGTGTACCAACTCCTTAGCTCAACGCTTTCTGGAATTAATAACTTCCAATGCCCTGGATCAACTTATCCATACCCCCACCAGGGGCAGCAATATCCTAGACCTAGTTATTACCAACATGAGTGACCGGTGTTCCACAGCTGAAGTCAACTCCTTGTTGGTCCGCTCCAACCATAAGCTAATCACCCTTGATATCCACATCCCGCCCCCACCCCCATTAAGGAAACCACAGTAAAAAATTTCTCCAAAGCCAACTTCATGCTTCTTAAGACAGAAGTGGTGAACTTCATGACACCCATGCAGATGGACAATACAGTTACAACTGCCGAATCCTACACAAATGCACTGTATAAGCACTTAAACGAATGCATGGATCGTGCTATCCCAAACAGAACCAAGATGCTATCCTCCAAAAAAAGGAAGCCAATCTGGTGGTCCCCTGCCATAAACAAACTGTACAACAGAAGGAAGAAACTGTTGCAAAAGAGAGTATAATCCCATGAGTGGAGGAGCTCCCTGGTCAGCCTCAGTAAGAAGCTGAGATCCCTTATAAGATCCTCCAAAGCTAGCTACGAAAACAAAATTGCCACTAATTCCAAGGACAACCACAAAGCATTCTATAGCTATGTCGAGAATCTCGATGGCAACACCCAGATCTGCTCTGCGTTACAGCACAAAGGCACAAAAATTACAGAACCAACTGATATTGCCAACATCCTGGCAGATAGGTTCAGTGCTAACTTTACCACCCTCTCACCCCCTAAAGGGCCCATATCTATACAGGAAGAATGCAGAATCCCTGTAATCACAACCACGCAGGTAAAAGTTGCACTCTCTAAAGCCAAAAACACAGCATCCATGGGTCCGGACAACATCCCAGGCTGCGTTTTACACGAACTTCAGAATTAACTGGCTCCCCACTTAAGCACCATGTTCAATAATAGCCTCGCATCAGGCTTTGTGCCCACTGGATGGCGCACAGCAACAGTTATCCCACTCCACAAAGGGGGAGCCACCACTGATCCTGGGAACTATCGACCTATTAGCCTGACAAGCCTGGTCTGCAAGGCCATGGAATGTATCATCATGGAACTCATAAATAAAGACATTGGTAACCTCCAATCTCTGGATCCTACCCAGTTCGGGTTTGTGAAAGGCAGATCATGCCTCCTGAACCTGATCCACTTCTTTGAGGCAGTCACCAAAGCTGTAGATGAGGGTAAGGTGGTTCACACCGCCTATCTTGCCCTCGCCAAGGCTTTCGACACCATCCCCCATTCTGGAATTATAGCTAAATTCACTAAAATAGGTATAAATCCCTACGTCACAAGATGGGTTGCCAACTGGCTCACTGACAGAACCCACACTGTAAAAGTTGCAGACTCCAAATCTGACCTCAAAGCAGTGATAAGTGGAGTACCACAGGGTTCCATTCTGGGACCTCTCCTGTTTGGTATCTACTTCTCTGAAGTACAGGCTAACACAGAAGGCCTCTGGCTAATGAAGTTCGCAGATGACTGCAAACTAGGAGCCAGAGTCAAGTCCCCAAATGATGTGGACATCCTACAGAAGGGCCTCGCTGAGAGAGATGCCTGGTGTCAGAGCCATGACCTCAAGCTCAATGCCAAAAAGTGCAGTGTCATTCCCTTTGGTAAAAACTCTGTACCCATGAACTACCACATAGGCAGCAATCTACTTAACACCAAATGCATAATAAGAGACCTTGGGACCCAGGTGGACAGCAGTCTCTCCTTTTATAGTCACATCGCCACAGTAGTCAGGAAGTCCTTCTACATGGCACACCTCATCATAAAAGGGTTCTCATCCAGGAAAAAAGAGGTCATTGTTCCCCTCTACTCGACACTTATTAGACCCATTATAGAGTACAATGCCCCTTTTGGAATGTACCTCACAAGACATACGCAGCAGCTGGAAAGGCCATAGAAGTACCTCACAAAGAGGATTACTGGCCTCAAACAAATTCCCTACACTGACCGCCTCAAAAAACTCCAGCTTTACTCTGTAGCATATCGCCTACTCCGAGGTGATCTCTGCCTAACATATAAAGCTATGTCAAACCCAGAGCTGTTGGACATGCTACACCTAAAGAAATCCCAATCCCTCCGAGCTATACACTCTAGGGACCTAAATCTTGTCACCACAATAAATAGGACATGCTGGAGGGATAGATTCCTGTCCCAAAGACTTCCCATACTCTGGAACAGGCTACCCATCTATGTTAAGGAAAGTTCTTCATTAGAACTCTTTAAGAAAAATCTTGATGAGTGAATGGGAAATAAGAAATACACCCCGGGGATCACTTCTGTGTCTCTGCTCGACAGTGGCACAGGAAATTAACTTTCTTGGGTGGCGTAAGCCAGGGAACCTTGTTGGCTAGGCTTACGTAGGCCCTCGGGCCGATACCCTAGTACCTACCTATGAACCTATATGTATGTATGTTACTTTCTCTCAGTAAATTGGGGAGCTTTCCTCCTGGGGCCTTCACTGAAAAGGGCTTTTCCACCCAGCCAGACTTTCCCAGTCAACAAAAGTAATAAATAAATAAATTTGGTAAATAACAAATACTATGGGCTCTGCTAAGATAAAATTAATTTCTTTTGCTGGTGTTTGCTGAGTGAAATATATATATTTTCTAAACTGATGAGTGCATTACTTTTATTTTGTGGTCGCACTTAATGTGACCACTGTTGGTTCACAGCGGTACACTGTTGTGTTTTGTTTCTGTTTTGAGGGGCAGTATGTGTGTATGTGTATGGGTAAAGTGTTTTTGCTTGGAATGTAGGGGAGGAAGTTAGAGAATATAGTATTGATCTATTTGAAAATTAGCTATGAGTATGAAATTAGGCACGTGCATTGTGATGCTCCTCACAGAAGCTGGCGCACACATTGTTAGACACACGTGTGTGAGCAAGCATGAACACACACAGCTGCTCTTGGGAAAAGGAGTGACATTTGGTACATTGTTTCAGTTTTTCTCTACGTAATGTGAACTATTTTTTTCTGAAGAAAATGCAGCATGAAACTGTAAGCTATGTATGTAGTTTAGTTTACAAGGGAACAAAGGCTTATTCCTGCAACTATTTGTAGGGACAGAGAGAGAAAGAGAGAGAGAGAGAGAGAGAGAGAGAGGAGTGAGTGATAGTGCTGGGAGAGGATCATGGAAATAGACTGATATGCACATGGGAGTCGTGTATGAAGTGTTCAGTGATGTGTGTGTGTGTGTGTGTGTGTGTGTGTGTGTGTGTGTGTGTGTGTGTGTGTGTGTGTGTGTGTGTGTGTGTGAAAAGTCAGGTTCATTTTGTTCATAAGAATTGAAAGAATGCATCAATATTCTGTGCACATTACAACTAACTTAATCTCTTGGTCTAGACGCCTGAAAACAATGCAGAAATGAGTAGCTACTTCCGCAGAAACAAAACACATACATGACATTTTTAAACATGAGCTGCAACAAGCAAACAAGCATGAGGCTACCAGCTGTACAACACAGACACAACGTATTTTACCAGTGAAGAACTTTAATGGTAACTCCTTGAAAAGTAGTTTCATGTAAAATAGTACAACACCCAGTGCAATACTGATTAGATTACAAAATTGAATATAAACGCATTACATTGTTTTATCCTGTCACCGTTGAAGCCCAGGTAAAAAAAAAAAAAAAAAGCAAGCCTCTGAAAAAAAGCCTGGCACACTTCGGTATTTCCAGCTGTACTCAGCACTGTTTACCTAACCGCTGTCATGTTGGGGGCAGAGTTTCACATAAAAATATGTTTCAGAGCACCAATGGATGCTCTGTCGTTGTTTTTGACAGCTTCAGCTAGGAAATAAATAATTCCACCAAAGAAAACACATGACAGTTGCCACTATGGTTAAGATATACTGCTGTTGCAACACATACAAAAGAGGGACACTTTAAAAACCGGTAATAATTCACTTTAAATGACTGTAATGGATTTTATTTAGCATTTACAAGATATTCAGAATACTTAGGGACAGCAATTTCTAGGAAATATATAGACACAAAGTGCATTTTATAGTGAAGCAATAGTAGTCAATTTTTACTGTATTTTATAATACAATTACTTGCTTTAAATTAAATTGTTCATATGCTTTATTCTTATATGCTTTGTACTCATATTCATAGACTGTAAGATGACCAGTCAAATGTTAAATTAATTTATGAACTGAAAGAGTTAATATACAAAGTAAACCAAGTTTACATTCTGTTTCTTTCCATGTAACAGTATGCATTTTATTCCAAAAAGAGAATTACTGCATTGCATTATGTTTGGCTATGCTTCCCCATAAGATATGAGTATTTTTTATGTTGTTAGTATATGGGAACTTTGATGCCAGGATTCCTTCTGTAAATTAGGTAACTGGTGAATAAATAAGCAAGTAAATAACTAAAACCTACTCATACTTGGTTTGAAATAAAGCATACATAGTGCTTGACTTATTTATTGTCAGGCAGATACTAGCCTACATCAGTCACGTTAGGTTTTGCAAGCTTAGGAAATATTCTGTTATCGATGTGTTTTCAGCCGAGACTTGCACTGATTATGTGCAGCTGTACCCACCTTTGTAGCAAGCAGCACAAGCAGCAGTAAAAGCTATATGGGAAACTTGCTCGCTGTGACACTGCACATGAGCCAAACTAATTAGGGCACACTCATTGCTCACCTGCAGAGCAGAAATGGACTAGGCTGTGCCGTACAGCCTTTGTAACATATGGCAAAAATGCAAACCAATACTGCACAGCTGTGAAAGTGCCACTCACATTGGCTACTGGTGATAGCACAGCAGAGACAGGAGTCATCTTACTTTTCACAAGCTCACAAGACACATTGATTAACAACATACACAGCCATGGATTGTGTTCTCATGGTGCCTAGTGGGCTGTATGAAAATTGGGTAGTGTAACCCACCTCTGCAACAAAGTCCACATCCACATGTCATGGCAAACACACCCTAGAAACTGAACCCTCCTGATGTGTATACATGTCTGCAGCTAAGGTAGCTAGGGTTGTACTTTATCTGATGTCCTTTATACAGACCTCCCAGATGTTACTGTGGAATGCCTATCAAATATATGTGACTGCTGTGCTTCAGTAAAATCACAGACATTCTACAAAATTAAGAGACAGTTGGGGCTAGCAAGCAACTGCGTACATGTGTAAAAAGAACTTGAAATACACTGTTGCAGTTTTTTTTTTTATTTTTATTTTATTACAGTTGGACATCTGAGATTTGCATGGGCAACAAAGTAGCTATAATTGCTGGGTATGGGGTCTGCCAATAAATAAAAATGCAGTTTGTTTATTATTTTAGCTTCACAGGACTAAAATGATTTTTGTGAAGCGAGTTGGGTTTCTTTAATATGGCTACTGTTTGTGTAAAGCAAATTAGGAGTACATTTACTGTGGTGATTATATTTATCACAATCAGATGTCTGTCCTATGTAGTAACAGTTCACATTTTTGTGTGATCTGTAGTTTGTTGAACAAAAGCTGCAGCAACAGGTTTGGTGGGTGGCCTAATGGTTAAGGTGTTTGCCTTAAAAACACAAGGTGCAGGGTTTGAGTCTCACAAGGGATAATTGACTAGGCTTAAAATGGCTCGCAAGGGCACTTAGCCTAGTACTAGTCTATGAGTCTATAATCTATGTCTATATGGTTTAAATTATTTGGCTTTATTCTTTGCATTGTAGAATTAATTAATTCATTAAAAAGTCTGACTTGTATAATAATATAGCCAAAACATGATCTAGTTTAGTAATATTTTTTTGCAGTACCTTCTATACAGCCTCCAGCAGTTGTAAAAGGGTTGATATTTGTCAGTTCATTATAGTTTGCATTATTTGGAGTGATGTTCAGAACTGTCTGTTCTTCAGCATCCATTATGCAGTCAGTTGATGCTTATTACTGAGTTGCAGTTTCCTGTACAAGATTGGTTTGTAAGAGAGTTCTACATTTAGTTGTGTTTGTTGCCCTGTACCTGTTTTTGTCAAACATTTTACAGTCAGTAGTCTGCCTCTGCATGACTAGTATACATAGCTTCATAGGTTGGTACTAGGCTATCGGCCTTAGGGCCTATACAAGCCTAGCCATAACAACTCCCTGGCTATTTATTCCCACAATATTTACTTCCCCGGACCCCTGTCTAGCAGGGAGACTGACGTGATCCCCGGGGTGAATTTCCTATCTCCCATCCAATCTCAAGGTTCCTTTTGAAGAGGGCCAAAGAGGTGCTCTGCTTGACATATATGGGCAGTCTATTTCAGAGTCTGGGGAGTCTCTGGGTCAGGAACCTATCCCTCCAGCATGTTTTGTTCATTGTGATGACAAGGTTTAGATCCCTGGAGCGTGTAGCTCTGAGGGATTGGGATGTCTTTAAGTGTAGCATGTCCAACAGCTCTGGGTCTGACACAGCCTTGTATGTTAAGCAGAGATCGCCTCTCAGTAGATAATATGCGACAGAGTATAGCTGGAGTTTTTTAATACGGTTAGCATAGGGCATCTGCTTTAGGTCTGTGATTCTTTTAGTGAGGTATTTCTGCGGCCTTTCCAGTTGTTGCAGATGTCTTGAGAGGTACACACCAAATGGGGCATTGTAATCTATAATGGGTCTAATGAGGAATGAGTACAGTGGGACAATGACCACCTTTTTTCTGGATGAAAAGCCCTTAGTGATGAGGTGTGTCACATAGAAGGATTTCCTGACTGTTGTGGCGATGTGGTTATCGAAGATGAGACCACTGTCTACCTGTGTCCCTAAGTCTCTTATCACACTTTCGGTGTTTAGTGTACTGCCACCTATGTAGTAATTCACAGGTGCATGTTTTTTTCCCAAAGGGGATAACTATACATTTCTTGGCATTGAGCTTGAGCCCATGGCTCTGGCACCAATCATGTTTCTGTAAGGCCCTTTTGTAGAATATCCACATCATTTGGGGATTCAATAATGGCTCCCAGTTTGCTGTCATCTGCGAACTTTGTTAGCCAGAGTCCCTTAGTGTTGGCCTGTTCTTCAGAGAAGTAGATGCCAAACAAGAGTGGTCCCAGGACTGAACCCTGGGGTGTAAAGCAAGTTGGAATCCTTTACTGTGGCCATTTCACCACAAACATGAGAGGTATACACAGTTTTGAGCTGAGATGCTGTTTGACTACAATGACAGCAGTTTGAGTGGCTTGTTATTAGTAATTTTTGTTTTACTTCTCACTGGAAAATTGTTTGAGGCAACATTATTATTGGCTAGTAAATTTTGTTTCACTTCTTGCTGGAAAACATTCAAGACTACAAATTTAAAGCAAACTCTAACAAATTTTTCTTTATTTAACAACACATATAATTCAGTCTGGTAGGTACATAGGCTGTATGCCTGAGCACATAATTCAGGGACATCTTGTTTTAGCCAAAGCCAAATTACCTAAGAAGCTCAGTTGTGAGTGTTCTGCCATTTTACACTGAGCTAATCGAAGGAAGGACACTCAGCAAACTCGGAGCTATAATATATAACATTAAGTATCCTGTTTTTTGTTTATTTTGTTCTTTATTTCTTTGTTATTTATAGCACTTTGTGTACTGTGTATTTTTTCTAGCTAGTTTCACTGTGTGTGAGGTATTAACTGGAAATTGTCCACTCTTATTAAGCATCTGTTGGGTTGTTTGTTTATGATAACTTGTTGCAGTTAAACTCTTTTTTCTAGTGGCTCCTTTAGCTGTTTAAAACTTTCATTTAAAGGCTCACTGCTGCTTTTCAGCTGTGAGTAACATTTCTGCAGTTTGTTCTAAGTAGTGGGGATATTTGTAGCATTTTCATATTCAGGCTTGTATTTGGGCCTAGTGTTTGTGGAGGCTGTGTGTCTGAGCACATAATTCAGGGACATCTTGTTTTAGCAAAAGCCATCAGGCATTTCAGTGAGAGAGAATTGCTTGAGGTCATTGGCTGACTGAGGTCTCCTGGACTACAGCTTAGACTAAGCACCTCATTGGTTCTTTAGAGATTTCTTTCTTAAAAGCTGTCTCAGGTTTCAACTTTCTGTTACCTAAGAAGCTCAGTTGTGAGTGTTCTGCCATTTTACACTGAGCTAATCGAAGGAAGGACACTCAGCAAACTCGTAGCTATAATATATAACATTAAGTATCCTGTTTTTTGTTTATTTTGTTCTTTATTTCTTTGTTATTTATAGCACTTTGTGTACTGTGTATTTTTTAGCTAGTTTCACTGTGTGTGAGGTATTAACTGGAAATTGTCCACTCTTATTAAGCATCTGTTGGGTTGTTTGTTTATGATAACTTGTTGCAGTTAAACTCTTTTTTCTAGTGGCTCCTTTAGCTGTTTAAAACTTTCATTTAATGGCTCACTGCTGCTTTTCAGCTGTGAGTAACATTTCTGCAGTTTGTTCTAAGTAGTGGGGATATTTGTAGCATTTCCATATTCAGGCTTGTATTTGGGCCTAGTGTTTGTGGAGGCTGTGTGTCTGAGCACATAATTTAGGGACATCTTGTTTTAGCAAAAGCCATCAGGCATTTCAGTGAGAGAGAATTGTTTGAGGTCATTGGCTGACTGAGGTCTCCTGGACTACAGCTTAGACTAAGCACCTCATTGGTTCTTTTGAGATTTCTTTCTTAAAAGCTGTCTCAGGTTTCAACTTTCTGTTACCTAAGAAGCTCAGTTGTGAGTGTTCTGCCATTTTACACTGAGCTAATTGAAGGAAGGACACTCAGCAAACTCTGAGCTATAATATATAACATTAAGTATCCTGTTTTTGTTTATTTTGTTCTTTATTTCTTTGTTATTTATAGCACTTTGTGTACTGTGTATTTTTCTAGCTAGTTTCACTGTGTGTGAGGTATTAACTTGAAATTGTCCACTCTTATTAAGCATCTGTTGGGTTGTTTGTTTATGATAACTTGTTGCAGTTAAACTCTTTTTTCTAGTGGCTCCTTTAGCTGTTTAAAACTTTCATTTAAAGGCTCACTGCTGCTTTTCAGCTGTGAGTAACATTTCTGCAGTTTGTTCTAAGTAGTGGGGATATTTGTAGCATTTCCATATTCAGGCTTGTATTTGGGCCTAGTGTTTGTGGAGGCTGTGTGTCTGAGCACATAATTCAGGGAGATCTTGTTTTAGCCAAAGCCATCAGGCATTTCAGTGAGAGAGAATTGTTTGAGGTCACTGGCTGACTGAGGTCTCCTGGACTACAGCTTAGACTAAGCACCTCATTGGTTCTTTTGAGATTTCTTTCTTAAAAGCTGTCTCAGGTTTCAACTTTCTGTTACCTAAGAAGCTCAGTTGTGAGTGTTCTGCCATTTTACACTGAGCTAATCGAAGGAAGGACACTCAGCAAACTCGGAGCTATAATATATAACATTAAGTATCCTGTTTTTTGTTTATTTTGTTCTTTATTTCTTTGTTATTTATAGCACTTTGTGTACTGTGTATTTTTTCTAGCTAGTTTCACTGTGTGTGAGGTATTAACTGGAAATTGTCCACTCTTATTAAGCATCTGTTGGGTTGTTTGTTTATGATAACTTGTTGCAGTTAAACTCTTGTATCTAGTGGCTCCTTTAGCTGTTTAAAACTTTCATTTAAAGGCTCACTGCTGCTTTTCAGCTGAGAGCAACATTTCTGCAGTTTGTTCTAAGTAGTGGGGATATTTGTAGCATTTCCATATTCAGGCTTGTATTTGGGCCTAGTGTTTGTGGAGGCTGTGTGTCTGAGCACATAATTCAGGGACATCTTGTTTTAGCCAAAGCCATCAGGCATTTCAGTGAGAGAGAATTGTTTGAGGTCATTGGCTGACTGAGGTCTCCTGGACTACAGCTTAGACTAAGCACCTCATTGGTTCTTTTGAGATTTCTTTCTTAAAAGCTGTCTCAGGTCTCAACTTTCTGTTACCTAAGAAGCTCAGTTGTGAGTGTTCTGCCATTTTACACTGAGCTAATCGAAGGAAGGACACTCAGCAAACTCGGAGCTATAATATATAACATTAAGTATCCTGTTTTTTGTTTATTTTGTTCTTTATTTCTTTGTTATTTATAGCACTTTGTGTACTGTGTATTTTTCTAGCTAGTTTCACTGTGTGTGAGGTATTAACTGGAAATTGTCCACTCTTATTAAGCATCTGTTGGGTTGTTTGTTTATGATAACTTGTTGCAGTTAAATTATTTTTTTCTAGTGGCTTCTTTAGCTGTTTAAAACTTTCATTTAAAGGCTCACTGCTGCTTTTCAGCTGTGAGTAACATTTCTGCAGTTTGTTTCCCACCTTCCCTCCCTGTTGGTATAGTGTTTTTATAGTTGGTGGCTTTGCAGTTGCCCGCCCCTAGTGTAAATTTGATCTGGGGCCCTCCTCCCAGTCTAGTGTCATTACCTCATTCTACCCAGTACAGGGAGAACATTTGAGAAGGCCAATCAGCTTAGTATCTGCTACTCCTTTCTCTCTTTCCTTTCTCTCTTTCCACAAAAAAAAAAAATGTATCTGCTTTTACTGTATTTGTGTTTTTCCTACTTTATTTTGCTTTTGCGTCATCTTAAAAGTACTCAATTGTATTTATTACTGCTTGGTGTAACTCATTCTAAGCCTTTTAGTTTAAGCACCTGGGCTTCAGACCAGTTTTACATTAAGAAGGTTTGTGGTCTGCACTGTAGTGGCAGAACAGGTAGCTTACATCCTTCTAAGTTGGGAACTGCTGTTTGAGGGCTCAGTGTCTGTTATTCTAAAAGTGTATTGATTCTGGTTTAAGCACTTGGGCTTGAGGCCAGTTATTTTACATTAAGAGGGTTCGTGTTCTGCACTCTTGTGGGAGGAGAGGCTGGACTCTGTCCTTCTGAGCTGGGAATTTCTGGTTAAAGGCTTAATAGTGCCTGCATATTTGGACTGCTTCTTACTGAAATTGGTACACCTTGTTTGCTGTAGCATAGACTAGATCCAGGCCTGCTGAATCTAGCTTTGTTTGTATAACTTGAGCACTAATCCAGGCATTCTTTAAAGTATTCATTTGTATTTATTACTGCTTGGTAGTAACTTGATTAAAGTGTAGCTATCATTTCTCTTTTGGGTTAAGCACTTGGGCTTCAGACCAGTTGTTTTACATTAGGAAGGTTTGTGTCCTGCACTGTGGTGGCAGGACAGGTAGCTTACATCCTTCTAAGTTGGGAACTGCTGATTGAGGGCTCAGTGTCTGTTATTCTAAAAGTGCATTAGTTCTGGTTTAAGCACTTGGGCTTCAGGCCAGTTATTTTACATTAAGAAGGATCGCGGTCTGCACTCTTGTGGGAGGAGAGGCTGGACTCTGCCCTTCTGAGCTGGGAATTTCTGGTTAAAGGCTTATAGTGCCTGCATATTCTAACTGTTTCTTACTGAAATTGGTACACCTTGTTTGCTGTAGCATAGGCTAGATCCAGGCCTGCTGAATCTAGCTTTGTTTGTATGCTTGTTGTTTGTTTATTTCCCTGAAATGCTAATTCCACCTAAAACACAGCCTTTTAGCACTTCTGTGGATCCCTAGTGATATCTGCATTGCTTACTGTACTTATTTCCTTGTTTCACTTGAAAGTTACTGTTTGTTGTTTTTGCATTTAAGTTACGTGTAACACATTGCATTTAAGTTACCTGGCACTTGCTCACTAAAGCAATTATATAAGTCAGCTCTAAAAAATTAAAAGCACTACACCCTCACAAACTCCCCTTGAGTACCTTGTTCCCCATTGGCCCTTTTTTTCAATTATAAAGGAATTCCCAATACTATTCTAGCATGTCCAAAGGTCAGTTGTCAATCTCCTCTCCGGTCCAGCTGGTGAATCTGGGAATCTGGGAATCTTAAGGCAATGTTACAACTGCCTCATGTACACAGACAACCCTCTCCTCCTCCCAACAAATTCCAACACATGTGAGAGATGCAACCATATAGCCAAACTGGAGGCTAAGCTCTATCAACTCAGTACTGGCGTAACCAGTCAGGAGGAGAAGGAAACCACACTCACTACAATTCCAGTCTCACATAGACCTACCACGACAACAAACCAAACACATAAACACACAAAAACATACTCGGAGGCTCTAAATAAAAATCTGCCTAAGCAGGAGAGACCTCCAAAGCAGACACCCAAGCAACCGCTACCCCAAAACAAAACACGTGCAACACATAGCTCACAAAGCCAGTGTGCCGAACAGTCACAGCCCTTAAGGCTAAACAACACACCTGATACACTTGTAATAGGTGACTCTATCGTCAGGCACACTGACGTCCCGCACACCAGGCTGAACAAGGAGAAGGTCACGGTGAGCTGCCTGTCGGGCGCTAGGATCCGCCACATAACACAAGCACTCAGGTCACTCCAAGGCAAGTACAAATATGACTCAGTCATTGTCAATGCTGGTGTGAATGACCTGAGACGTACCTCCCTGGACTACATGAAAAGAGACATAGAGGAGCTCTCTGAGCATGTAGCCCAGGCCGGTATGACCCTGACCTTGAGTAGCATCTTACCCTCACCAAGAATGATGCCACAATATGAAGACAAGATGATCGATTTCAACAATTGGCTTAAGTATTGGTGTCATTCAAAGGGGATCCAATGCCTGTCAGCCTGGGATGACATGCTCGACAAGCCACGATGCTTCACTAGGGACGACTTGCACCTGTCACCCCTGGGCTTTCGGATATTGGCAAAGGCTCTTGCTATCCCCATAGTGCCTTTTTTAGGCAAGGCTCAAAAGACAAACCCACCTCCATAGGTATCACAAGGGATAAGAAACTAAGAGTAATGCTACTCAACGCCAGAAGTCTAAACCTCAAGATGCACACACTCGAAACTCTCCTTAGCATGGAGAACATCGATATTTGTGCAGTAACAGAAACCTGGTTCAAGGCTCCCGAGAGCACCCCAGCACTACCAGGTTATACCTCATACCATGCTTTTCAGCCCCAAAACTTGGACCGAACCACAAAAGGAGGGGGAGTATCAATATTCGTCAAAGATACCCACACCTCCAGGTTGGTGGCACAGCACAAAGCATCAGAGACTATCCATGTGCAACTAACAGTGGGTAAAACTGCCTTCCAGTTTATAGCCTGCTACAGACCACCCTCCCAAACACAGGAACCCCAATCGGCCTTCCTGAGAATACTGGAAAATATGAAGGTCTCTCCAAACACCATTATATTGGGCGACTTCAACTACCCAAACATAGACTGGGAGTATTACTCTAGCTCCAACACCCTAGCCCAAAGGTTCCTAGAATTTATAAACTCACATGCTATGGAACAACTTGTTACCACTCCCACAAGAGGGGAAAACATACTGGACCTGATCATCACCAACATGGGGACACTATGCTCCAGACCAGAAGTGTATCCCTCACTGGTAAGATCAGACCATAAACTAATCTCACTGGATATTCACATCCCGACCCCCCCCACCCAGAAAACCACAGTGAAAAACTTCTCTAAAGCAAATTTCACACGCCTCAAAACCGAGGCGGAATCCTGCAAAGCCCCCAGGCCTGTGGAAAATACAGCCCAGACCGCAGAATCCTTTATAACCGCATTCTATGAACACCTTCAGGAATGCATGGATCATGCAATCCCAAATAAAACCAAGACCCAATCCTCCAAAGGCAGACGTCCTGTCTGGTGGACCCCAGCCATATACAAACTATACAATAGAAGGAGGAAGCTACTACATGATAGAGCAAAATCCCAAAAAGGGAAGGCTTCTCTGATCAGTATTAGCAAAAAACTACGGGCACTCATGAAATCGTCTAAGGCCAGCTTCGAGAGAAAAATTGCACAGGACACTAAGGATAATCACAAGGCTTTCTTTAGTTATGTTAGGAACCTGGGTGGGAATTCAGATGTGCTCAGAATTAGTCCAAAATGACAAAAAATACACTGAGCCCACAGACATTGCCAACATCCTAGCTGACAGGTTCAGTGCAAACTTCTCCCCCCCTCCCCACCAAAAGGGCAAATATCTATCCCAACAGAGTGCCGCCCCCCTGACATCTCAGATGCTCAGGTAAGAGCCGCCCTCTCCAAAGCAAAAAACACAGCATCAATGGGACCAGATGGTGTCCTGGGATGCGTCCTACATGAACTCCAAGAAGAGCTAAACCCAAACATGAAACTACTGTTCAATCTTAGCCTTACTACAGGATATGTACCCAAAGAGTGGCGTACAGCAACAGTGGTCCCTCTCCACAAAGGTGGTGCCTCAACAGATCCTGGAAACTATCGCCCCGTAAGCCTGACTAGCTTGGTCTGCAAAGCTATGGAAAGGATCATCATAGACCTCATAAATAAAGATATTGGGGACCTACAGACACTGGATCCTACCCATTTGGCTTTGTTAAGGGCAGATCCTGCCTCTTAAACCTGGTCGATTTCTTTGAAACAGTCACCAAGGCCATTGACTAGGGGAAGGTGGTCCACACAGCCTACCTGGACCTCGCAAAAGCCTTCGATACAATACCCCACTCGGGCATTATAGATAAGCTCACCAGCTTAAATATAAACCCCTATGTCACTAGATGGGTTGCAAACTGGCTCAAGGACAGAACCCACATGGTCAGAATTGCTGGAGCCATGTCAGACTCCAAACCAGGCTCAGTCCTGGGACCTCTCTTGTTCGGTTTATATTTCTCGGCGGTACAGGCCAACACGGAAGGACTGTGGCTGACCAAGTTCGCAGATGACTGCAAACTGGGCGCCATAATCAACTCTCCAGCCGACACAAGCATCCTCCAAAAGGGCCTCACAGAAACAGACAACTGGTGCCAGAGCCATGGCCTCAAGCTAAACGCCAAAAAGTGTATAGTCAGCCCCTTTGGCAAAAACAAAGTGCCCACAAAATACCACATAGGTGGTAATCCATTAAGTACAGAAGAAGTCATTAGGGACCTGGGGACCCAAGTTGATAGCAATCTCTCATTTGACAACCATGTGGCCAAAGTGGTTAGAAAAACATTTTATATAGCCCACCTAATCATGAAGGGATTCACATCTAGATCAGGGGAGGTCATCGTGCCTCTTTACTCATCCCTCATCAGGCCCATAATTGAGTACAATGCCCCTTTTGGGATGTACCTTACCAGACACCTGCAGCAACTGGAAAGACCCCAAAAGTACCTCACCAAGAGGATCAAAGGGCTCAAACAGATGCCATATGCTGCCCGGTTAAAGAAACTCCAGCTCTACTCAGTGGCATACCGCCTGCTCAGAGGCGATCTGTGCCTGACGTATAAAGCCATGTCCAACCCAGAATTAATGGACATGCTGCATCTCAGAAAATCCAAATCCCATCGAGCTACGCGCTCTAGAGACTTGAACCTCAGCACTGAAATAAACAGGACATACTGGAGGGACAGATTCATAACCCAGAGGCTCCCTTCACTCTGGAATAAAATCCCAGTCCAGGTTAGGCAGAGTCCAACATTGACTCTCTTCAAGAGGAATCTTGATGAGTGGATGGGAGATCGTAGGTTTACCCCGGCTATCACTTCTGTGTCACTGTTAGACAGAGGCACAGTATACTAACCTCAAAAAAAGGCATAGCAAAATTAATTTAAAATGGGTGGCGAAAGCCAAGCACACTCTGGCTAGGCTTATAAATGCCCTAGGGCAGATAGCCTAGTATGAACCTATGAACCTATATACATTTAAAACAAACTGGAAAGGTGAATCATAAAGTACATATGCATTTATGGATGGTTTATAAAAAACAGTTTGAGGTGCAAGGCACATTTAACGCACTACTGAAGCAAACATGTATGAACTGACTATATCCACAGTCATCCAGTACATATCAGAACCCCACTTAAATACTTAAGGAGAAATAAAATCAAGTTACTAATAAATATACTTTCTTGTTCTAGAAAGTTCCCACATTCGGGTACCGAGAGAGGTGGTATGAGTGTACTATGTAGTCAAACTGGTTAAATAAGCAAGAACAACACCTTTTTGTAATTTCTGCAATGCAGGAAAACGACACCATTGGACCTGCCTTTAATACTAATGTTCGGTAGAGCAGAGCTGTGCAAAGAGGTTGTATACAGTCAACAGACCTGTTTGGAAGGTACTATGGTTGCTGAAGGATACATAGAATAGTAGCTGTATGGTATCGTGTAACCGGGGATGGGGAAGCATGAGTACTGAGGACCGGTATGTTTGAAAAATGAAGATGAATACCTGTAATAGATAATACACTTGTGAGTTTAATAAAAGAAAATACTTGCAAGGTTAATAAAAGGAATGCACCCAACTGATTTATCTGTTTTCCTCTTATTTTTTTTCTCTGCTTGTAAAATGAGAGCATGTAGAGAAAGAAGAGCAAGGTTGTGGATGATGGATCTCTGTTATCACACCGGTGCTTTAATGAAGGAAAGCATGGCAGAGTCGACATATTGGTTCTCCTACATGCCTCCCGTTCAGTACTTTATTAGAAAATAGTGGATCTGATAAGAAGTTTGACTTGGGTACTCGCTAATCCAGCGATTCTGTAATTTAAAACAATTTCACATACTAGTAGACATTTTGCTTACAAACGTTTAGATTAGTGACTTTAGTAGGAAGGGAACATTTGGAAGAAATTCTAATGTTCTTACATTTTCTTGGTAGGGATCCTCTACTTGCATTAGCACATTTAAAACACTTCTGCTTGGGGCTTTTAGTTGTCCACACTTACTATTGCTGCTTCTACTGGCAGATGATGAGTTATTGTACAAACGCTTGCACTGATTGACCACTGCTGTAGGCTGTTCTGCGTATTTCATTCCACACTGCCCCAATGCTAAATTTATTCTCTTCTGACCATGCCGACATTTGCCACCATCATAATTGCCTCTTACGGTGGTGGTGCTGTGGTAGCATTGTTGCCTCCCAGTAAGACGTTGTCTTGTTCGATTCTCAGCTAAAACGTCTTCTGTGTGGAGACATGTGTGAATGGGCGTACCTTTGTTGAAGGTTGTGTGTCACGGCTGGCAACTCGGCATGTAAAAAATCGACTGCCAATCGTTAGCGGACCGGAGTTCCGCTGTGGCGACCCCTAACCGGGAAAAGCTGAAAGACACAACAACAACAACTGAAACAAACAAAACTAATGTCTTGTATTGTGCAGCTGTAGACATTTTAGACAGACACTGTAAATGAAGACAGTACAGTGATGCCAAAAACTTAAAATACCTGTCATTTATTTATATGCTAAGCATGTGAACCCACTGGACATGTGTCCCTTTGAAGAGGCATCCCAGGAGCATGTCTGGTGAAGTGACTCAGTTACCCAGTAGGCAAATGAAGGCTTAATGAATAAAACCCTGGAATACAGCAAGCAGTCTGCCTTAATCCTCTACAATAACTGGTAGACTCTGAATTCACTTCTTCAATTTTCAAACCAGCATGGTTTAGCGGTTATGCCATATTACTGAGCCCTCACCCTCACAAAATAACATCTGAAAATTAAAATGGTAGCAGACAACAGGATCCTCTGTTGTGTAGTTCCACAATCTTATTTCATTTTATTTATTTACTGCAATTTTATAGGTAGGTAAGTGTACAGTAAAAATCTTACATATGACATTTATTGTACAAAATGACAAATGGTAAATTATGTCTTGCACAGATGGATGAGGACTACAGACTACAGAGAAAACTTAATTTAAAAAAGTTCAGTGTTCACTAACTGACATATTTATAGAGAACTTTTTCTAGTAATTAGCCATTTTCATTCTCTCACCTGTGCGTATATTGAAATGAGATCTACCCAATGTAATGCCATTTTCCTGAGGTATCTCTCAGGGTATATGGGGGTTGCTGACGGCTAGGCAGGACTTCAGTGGAGGGATACTATTCATATATTATACACTTGACACATGTATACACGTGTGTATCAAGTAACATTTCATCTCTGCTTGATAGTCACTCAAATGCCTTTATCAGATCGCAGTGCTGGGTGTGTATGACAGCAAGTCTTAAAAAAGGGAACTATCTTGTTCTTTAATACCTGACGCTTTGAATATTTGAACTTAAGTAAAGTGCAAGAAGGGGACGGTATATTTGACCTTTATAATTGGGCAGTGCAGTGGTGCAGCAGTTAACGTTGTCACCTCACAGCAAGAGGCTCTCTGGTTCAATTCACGGCTGGGGTGCCTTGCGTGTGGAGTTTGCATGTTCTCCCTGCATTTGTGTGGGTTTCTTTCAGGTACTCCGGTTTCCTCCCACATTCTAAAGACATGCATCTGGAGCGTTTCTCCCTGGGCCTCTGCTGAAAATAGGCTCTGTCCTAGTTGGACTTTCCTGGTCAAAAAAAAATGTTAAATAAATAAATAAATAAAAATAATTAGCATATTACTGGCAAGGAAATGGCATGCAATTCAGGAGAGAAGATGGGTAATTTTGTCACACAGTTTAAGTTGAGGAAGACTTTTATTGGCTATCACCTCTGTGGGTAGTGTAAGTGACAGTAGAGGGTTTTATAAGAGGGCATGACATTTTTGATGAGTTACGCTAGGAATTGGAACATTTGAGTTGTCTTTACTATAATCTGGTGAGGGTTTCTAATCCTTTGTGGGGTGGTTAAGTACCATTATGCTAGATTTGGGGGGGGGGGGTTACTTATTAATCTTTTTCAATACCCAGCTGCAGAGCTTAGAGAGAGTCTGTTTTGGGCTATTTGTAGTAGTTCAGAGATAGTTTCCTTTTACATTAGCAATACAAGATCATACATTACTATGTTGAGGTGTGGAAGGGCATAAGGTGAATCACTTATGGCTGCCGACAACAGTAATGGTCCTAAAACTAATCCCTATGGTATGCCAGGATTACAAACACTTAGGTTTGGGAGCCAGCTGTTGGTGTAGAATTAAAAAGTTTTATTTTCAAGACAGCTTTTATACCACTGTAGGGTATTAGTTCCAAAGTTAAGTTTATTATGTTTTTTTTTAAGGAGTAAGAAGTGAGTAGCTGTTTCAAATGCTCCTATTCAATCTACAAACGTCCAATAGTGAGAAGGCCATCATGTACTGAAGGCTTTGAAGAACCCACTTAGCTGGTCACTCCGGAGACCATATTTGTTTATATGCTCAAAATATGTTTGTATAAGGGCTTTTCAAAGACCTTGCTTAGTGATCATAAGTTTGATACTGACATGTAATCTTCGCATTCTTTTGGGGGCTGCTATTTTGGGAGGGGAATTCTAACAGAGTATTTAAAGAGTGAAGCAACAATGGTGGTCTTGAGGGAAAGGTTTTAGATGTTTGTCAGAGGCTTGGCAATAGATGTTACACTCATTTGTAATAGTGATGGGTGTAACCTGTTAAATTTTGAACCAGTGTCGATATTTAGCTTTGAAAGTTATTCCTTTGTTTCTGTAACTGTTGTCTCCCTGTAGTAAAATGTTGGACAGTTGCCACAGTTGAGGAGGCCTATCTGTATTTACGGGGCTACATGTTTCATTGAATCTCATTTCACTGAATTTCATTTCACCCAAACTGCTTCGCTGAAAACTCAGATTACTGAAAACTCATTTCACTGAACTGCAGTTAGTATATATGGCACTGTGTAGAGTACTGTAAAGCAAGTAAAAGCCCTTTTCCCCACTGTAGTGTGATCCTGCAGTTAGTATATATAGTTAGGGGGGTGTGTGGGAGGCGTAGCCCCCCCCCACTTAGCTTGAGTACATATTGTCTTCTGGAGAGAGTTAATCATTAGTGTTGTAACTATGCATGTCTATTGTTTAAAATGTATTGTTTTGAAGTTTTTGGTAAAATACAATATAAAACAAACAAGGTTTCACAGGATCGCACTACAGTGGGGAAAAGGGCATATACCTTTTACTTGCCTTACAGTACTCTACACAGTGCCATATATACTAAGTTCAGTTCAGTGAAATGAGATTCAGTGAAATGAGTTTTCAGTAATTTGTGTTTTCAGTGATGTGGTCGGGGTGAAATGAAATTCAGTGAAATGAGATTCAACGAAACAAAGTAGACCCGTATTCACATACTATTGGGAAAGCAGTGTTCTCTCTAAATTTTGAATAGTATAGTGCAGGAAGTGCTTGTAGTTTTGTGCAAAACTGTTGTTATCTTTGTGATTTAGTATGCTACTTCCTTTATAGTTTGATTCAGTAATTTGTCCTGGTTTTAGAGGTCTTTTGAAATACTTATGGAAGGTGAAAACAGGTTCTTTTTTTCTAAGATAAATAGTTTTGGAGATGGTACTTATTCTATTTGATTTCTAAGTTATGGATATATTTGGTTGGCATAATATTTAAGATGTTTATCTTACAGACACAAGGTGCAGAGTTTGATTCTCACATGGGTTAATTGGCTAGGTTTAAAATGGCCCACAATGGCAGTTAGCCTAGTACTAATCTAGGAACCTGTTGTTCATTTGTTGTTATCTATTTCCATTTTGTCTCTTTGTTTCATCAGTTTTTTTTCTTTTAAATCAGTGGTTATCCATGGACAGGTATGGCTCCTCAATCTTCTGTAAGTTACTTGGAAACAGAGTGTCTTTTACATGTGCCAATGTATTTCTAAAATACATTAGAGCTAAATTAAGGTTTGTTTTACTGTAAACAGGTGACCAGTCTATGGGTTGAAGTATGCACTTAAGTGACTTTTGTTTAATTTCATAAGCTATCCCATTAGTAATAATTTCTGGAGACTTACTTTGTACTTTATAGGACAAATAAGAAATAACTGGGTAATGGTCACTTAGACTATTGGGTAGTATCCTAACCTTAAGACATGTTCTTTATATTTGTCAGTATTACATCTTGCACTGAATCATTCCCAGTTTGTTGATTTGGTTGACTAACAATTTGCACTGATCTTAGTGCAAAAAATATAACTCAAATAGATTCTGTATAGGTATATATGTATGTACTAAACCAAAACAGATACTGTATAGATATATACGTATGTACTAAACTGAAATAGATTCTGTATAGGTATACACGTATGTACCGTATAACACAACTAAGACTTCTCAGCCATCTGTGCTGTAAAGGTAACTTCTTTTGATTCTTATCATGGAAGTCTGAGGAAAAAGTACAGTTTTGTACCTACCATAAATGTAGATGTTTGAGTGTTCACACTGCTGCAGTCATCACTGTTGGGTTATCCTGCCATCAGGTGGTCACTCAGTCGGCCCGAGTTCCAAAGTCTTGGTCCGGCGTCGGTTGCTGTCGCTTCTTCCCTAACGTCAGTGCGCCAGGGGTATATAAGATGCATCCGACGCCATTTTCTTCAGTTTTTCTTGCCCCAGATGTCAGGTGCCCCCCAATAGGTAGGCAATATATATTTCTATATAAAAATATACATATAAAAATAAAACAAAACCTTCAGTCACAAGCAAATACACCACAGAGGTTGTATAGGATAGAAAGGAATAGATAAATCCAGCTAGTTCAGAGGGGATGGAGGGAGGGTAACCTGGACTGCAGCAGTGTGAACACTCGAACATCTACATTTATGGTAGGTACAAAACTGTACTATGTTCATCGTGTTACACTGCTGCAGTCATCACTCTTGGGTTGAATCCCAAAGCTAAGGATGGGTGGTGGAACTGGACAGGGTTTGGAGAGGCTAGTAGGCCCTGCAGAACTGCAGTGGCAAAGCCAGCTCTGGTTTTAGAGTATAGAGGTAAGTGATAGTGCTTGGTAAAGGTGTGCACTGAACTCCAGGTGGCAGCCTCCAAAATATCCTTGGTTGGTACCCCTCTGAGGAAGGCTGTTGATGTTGCTGTAGCCCTGGTGGAATGGGGCCTGGTGTTACCAGGCACAGATTTCCCATGGTGTGTGTAGCAGAAACGGATACAATGTCCTATCCATTTTGAAATGGTCTGTTTTGAGATAGCTTTTCCTTGAGATCCTGCAGCATAGGATACAAAGAGCTGGTTAGATTTTCTGAAAGCCTTAGTTTTATCCAAGTAGTAACGTAATTGCCTGTGAATGTCCAAAGAGTGTAGGAGCCTTTCCCCTTTGTTCTGGGGGTTTGGATAAAAGGTGGGCAAATGAATGGTTTGGTTTAGGGCCACACTGGATACCACCTTTGGCATAAAGGAAGGGTTAGTTCGCAAAGAGACTCTGTCTTGATGAAAAATGATGAAAGGCTCCACTGCCATTAGGGCCTGTAGTTCTGAGACTCTTCGTGCTGAAGTTATTGCTAGCAGCAGGGCTGTTTTCCATGATAGGAACTGTAGATCAGCAGTGAAAGCTGGTTCAAAGGGCGGAAGTGTTAGCTTTTCCAGAACAAAGTTGAGATCCCAAGTTCGTGTTGGTACTCTCCTGGGTGGTCTTATGTTCTTAGCCCCTCTGAGGAACTGTCTTAGTAATGGATGTGAAAAGATAGGAGGATCCGTGTTGAATTGAGCTGAAATAGCTGAGGCGTGGATCTTAATAGATGAGAAGGAAAGTCCTTTGTGCAACATCTCAGTTAAATATTGAAGAATCTGAGGAATATTTGGGACAAGGGGATTTTGGCCTTTAGCCTGGTTCCAGGCGCAGAATCTTTTCCATTTGTCAGAATAGACTTTCCTGGTGCTAGGCCTTCTGGCCTCCAGAATGACGTCCATCACAGCTTTAGAGAGAAGTGCTGACTGGTTATTTAAGCAATTTGCCATGCAGCCAGATTTAAAGTCTTGAGCTGGCTGTGTAGAATCTGATTGTTTTGCTGAGTGAGCAGGTGAGGAATTGTAGGCAAAATCCATAGTGGGCCGTCAGCCATGTTCCTTAGTATTGGATACCAGTGTTGGCGTGGCCAGTCTGGACCAATGAGTATCATTTGTGGCATCTCTAATCTGGCTTTCAGCAGCACCTTTGCCAGAAGAGGCAGTGGAGGAAAGGCATACACTGTCAATGTTTTCCAATTGAATGAGAGGGCGTCCACTTTCCAAGCTAGTGTGTGGTATGTCCTTGTGCAGAATTTCTGTAGTTGGTAGTTTTGGGGGGAAGCAAAGAGATCTATGTCTGGGCTCCCCCATTTTTGAGTTATCATTGCGAATACTTGTGGATCGAGTTTCCACTCATGAGGATCTGTGATGTTTCTGCTTAGATTGTCTGCCAGTGTGTTTTTCTTTCCTGGCAGGAATTGTGCTTGTAGTTGAACTTGGTAGGTCAGTGCTGTGTTCCACAAGGTCATTGCTTGTCTGCATAGGGGGTAGGGTGTTTATGTACCACATCACTGTGGTGTTGTCCGTCTTTATTAGGAGTTGTCCTGGATGTAGAAGGTCCTTGAAAGCTGTTAGGGCATGTTGTACAGCTAGCATCTCTTTTTGATTGATATGTAGATGCCTTTGGTTTGCAGGCCATTTGCCCTGAATACACTGTCCTGCCATGTATGCTCCCCAGGCATAATCCGATGCATCTGTTGTTATAGTTTGCCTGGCTGTGGGTAAGGTGAAAGACTAACCCTTGTTGAGGTGACATGCCTGAGCCCACCATAGAAACTCCTGTTGAAGGCAGGGAATGAGTGGAATTATTGTTTCCAAGCTGTGGCTGTGTTGAGACCATACGCTTTTCAGATACCATTGTAATTTCCTCATATGCAGTTTTGCAAATGGTATTAGTAGTATGCAAGATGCCATGAATCCCAAGGCCTGCAGAATTTTTCTTGCAGGGAGTTGGGTCTTTGTTGCCATCATTTTGAAGTATTGAGTCAGATGTCTTTGCTTGTCTGGCATGAGGTAAGCCATCTGGGCTGTTGCATTTAAGCTGGCACCCAGGAATATTATGTCTTGTGAGGGCACTAGTTTTGACTTCTTTTCGTTTACTGTGTACCCTAGGCAACTTAGAAGGTTTTTGACAAACGCCAGATGCTTTAATAGAATGCCCTTGCTTTCTGCTTGAATAAGGCAGTCATCCAGGTATGGATATATTTGAATCCCTCTTTGTCTGCAGTATGTAATTACTGGTGCCAGGCATTTTGTGAAGACCCTGGGTGCAGTAGATAAGCCAAAGGGCAGTGCAGAGAATTGGTAACAGGTTGAACCTGCAATAAATCGGAGGTATCTTCTGCAATTTTGTCTGATAGGGACATGCAGGTATGTCTCCTTGAGGTCCAATGTTACTAGCCAAGCTTCTTGCGCAGCATGGGAAGAAGTTGCTGTAGTGTTAGCATCTTGAATTTGGGTACTTCCAGGTATGTGTTCAGGATTGAGAGGTCCAGAATGGGTCTCCAGGCTTTGTCCTTTCGGGGAACTAAAAACAGTCATGAGTAAAATCCTTGTCCTTGCTCCTGTGTAGGAACCTGTTGAATGGCTCTCATGTCCATGAGAGTTGAAATTTGCTTTTGAGCCTCTGCCCATTGATTTGGTGGCAGGTTTGGCATTCCTTTTATCCTTGGTAAAGTGTGAAAGTGGAATCTGTAGCCTTGAGATACAATATTTAGGACCCATTTGTCTTTTGTGATGATGTGCCAATTGTCTGTAAAAGGAGCTAGTTTTCACCCCAAGGGAGCTGCCAAGAGGGTTTTGCTTGGTAGTCTGAGGGGTAAGTCATTGTGTTTGTCTTCTGGTAGTTTGAGACCTCTCTTCTCCTCCTTTTTAGGTTGTGGCACTCCATTGTTGAGGCTGGTAAGAGCCTTGTGGCTGGCCTCTGCCTCTTGGGTGTCTGTATCTGCCCCTCTGTGGTCTGGCAGAAGCTGGAAAGGACCAGTTTTTGGTTGGCCAATTTCTGCTGAAACGAGGAGGTTGAACCTGTAAAAAATCCTTGACCGTCTGCATAGATTTTGCCTTATCCTCCATTTTCTTTAAAACTTCTTCTGCTTTTACACCAAATAAAACATCCTGCTGTAAGGGTGCATCCAATAACTTTGCTTTAACATGATCAGGCAAAGTTTGTTCTTTTAACCAAGCATGCCTACATATGACAGATCCTGTCACTGCTGCTCTATAAGAAGCTTCCAATGAATCAAATCCACATTGCAAGGTATGCTTTCCCACTTGTTCAGCTGAATGTAACAAATCTTGCATTTCCTTGTAATCTGGTTGGTCTGTATGTGCAAGCATTTTTTAATTTAATTTAATTGAGACATCAGATATTGTTGATATTTCAGCATGTGAAACTGACAATTTAAGGCCCTCATAGCTACAGTAGCTGAGGTATAAACTTTCTTTCCCCATCTGTCTAGTGCTCTAGAATCCCTTTCAGAGGGCACAGGAGTTTTAGCAGTTGAGGCTTTAACTCCTTTGGGACCCTGGGAAATGGTTTCTGGGTCAGCAACAGGGCTTTTATACAGGAATTTGTGTGAGTCAGGGACTCTGTAGTATCTGTCTGGTTTGGCTGGTGCAGGAGGTAGTGAATCTGGGTTAAGGCTAGATTATGAATAAACATCATCCACAATGTCTAACACAGGAGGAATTGCAAGTGGTCTGTGCTGGGGTAGTAGAAGGAACTCTCGGAGCCTTTTCTTAGAATCAGAGTAATCCTGGCCTTCCCAGTGGAAATTTTCCCTCATAGTATGTAAAGTTTCCCCAAAAGAGAAGTCTTCTGGGTGAGATGCAGATGGGATTGACTCTTCAGCATCAGAATCTTCATAAGGGGGAAAGGAGTATTACTGTTCCTCAGAAGAGTCTGAGGAAATTGAAACCTGGTCAGAGGAAGCATAGTCCTCGTCCTGCCTTGGCCTTTTATCAGGAGGGAGATGGGAACCCCTGATTAGGGTAATTAAATCTTCAGCCATTTTAAGCATCTGTTTCCTAGGCATGGGGCCTTGTGCTGAAGACTGCTGTGCAGTCTTCTTTGTTTTTAAAGGAGTTTTCAGTTTTGCATAGGATTTAATAGTGAGTGTAGTCGGTCTGAAGACGCCTTCAGCAACTGAAGGTGTTTCAACTGCACCGAATCTCCTTCAGGTATGGAGTCGGAAGGGCCTAAAGGTGAAGGTTGTGGAGGCCTAGTAATCTCCGCTTGTGAATTGGATGTCACCTGGGGTTCTAAATCAACGGTCGTCAGGGGCTGCATAGGCGCCTCACTGAAAACCAGAGAACCGGCGACTGGCCTAGCAGAGGCCTCGGAATCCAGTTTGGATTTCGGCTGCCTGTCCTTATCTTTGCATTTTTTAGGTATTCCGGTCGTCAGTTGCTCCGACGGCATGGTATAATTAAATCTCCTACCAAAATAATGTCGGACGAAATCAAACCGACGTTTAATAGTACGTTTATTAAACCTAGCACAAAACCGACAACCTGTGACGTCATGGTCTGGGCTTAGGCAAGGAATACAATAAGAATGAAAGTCCTTATGAGGTATTTGCTTCCCACAAGAAATGCAATTGTTAACTTTTTCTGACATCGGACTGAGGCAAGAAAAGTTTCCCCAATGGGGTACTTAGCTTTATGAAGACTTCGGTCTGAAATTCGATTTGAAAATCTCAGGAGTCGGCCGACCGGCACTTGCGAACTGCTTCTGCTTCGGGCACCGTGCGGCAAGAAAGACTGAAGAAAATGGCGTCGGATGCATCTTATATACCCCTGGCGCACTGATGTCAGGGAAGAAGCGACAGCAACTGATGCCGGACCAAGACTTTGGAACTCGGGCAGACTGTGGGACCGCCTGATGGCAGGATAACCCAACAGTGATGACTGCAGCAGTGTAACACGATGAACATCTCATTCCCAGCACACTAGCTGCTGTAATTGCAAATAAACATCTGTCAGAGTCAGCATCACTCAAAGAAAACTCAACACCATTAGACACACATTCTCTGGAAATTAAAAGCTAAAACTCAGAATGTTTTTTGAGCAACACAATCGTAAAAACTTGTGCATCTTCCATTCCCTTTCCAGGTATAACTAGATTTTACTGCAACGTGTCAAAATCTAAAAGATTATTTATGAACTATGCAGAACAAACTCAGTCTACCTATTTTTCCAAGCCAGTTCTGCTGGCGCAGAGGTGTAAAACCCTGAGTAATTTGCAAATGACCTAAGTTTCAGCAAATGACCTGTTACTGAAGAAGCTAGTTAGGGGAGTTAGAAATGAGTTGCGGATGGTCAGCTCTCCTATCCTGATAGAGGTTGTATGATTTTATACAGCAGGAGCAGATAAAAGTTCAGCCCTTAGTAAATTACTCCTTCAGAAAGAGTCTTATAATGTAACTGTGCAGGTACGACAACCGCCTGGCATCTGACTCTCACCTCCCATTATTATGGTAGTAAGCTGCTTTCTAGAAATAGAAAAATTCTAGGAAAGGCAGGCCACCTCTTAATGGGATGACAATGGCTGCAACAGCTAGTAAGAAGTGGGGGGTATGAAAGGGTCAGCAAGCCACCATTGGGAGCTAGTTAGTCACGGTGTAGACCAAAAACATATTTTTCTAAAGAAACTGAAAATCTCCTGTGGATTTTACCCACCACAGACTTCCCATATGCTGACTTTCTTCCATTCACTCCCACTGTTAAATACTGTTATCTCAAGGTCCAAATACATTAAGGTTAGTAATGGGCAGTACATGGCCAGTTTTGTATTCACCATTCTAAACTGCAGTCATTAAAAACATCCTGCAATGACCATTATTTTAAACAATTTATTATCTTTACACATAATTTTCAAAAGGCTCTTCTGAGCTAGTTGGACACAATATACTTTGTCCCATTACATTTAAACTTACTTTCTTGTGAAAAAAGGGTGCATCACCATTTTCTAGGGTGCACGTTTTATCTGGAACATGACTGTTTTTTTTTTCTAATTTCCATAACCACAGGCCATACTGACAACATTTCAGCATGTAGAAAGATCTACATGACAGGACTACATACAACAGATTTTACAGTAACTAAGTGAATAGTGCCAAACTTGTCTGAGTGCAGATGTTTGACCTTAACCTAAAAATGGGTAATGAGCCTTAACTAGCAGTGTTTTATTGGGTGCTATTAGTAAATATGTATGTATGTTTTGTGTGTAATGTAAATTCATCTGTGCACAGCATGTTTGTTGGCCCCATGCAATTTATACGTGATAGGGTTACTAACATGTACAGTTATGAAGCAAGTACTGCGTTGGTAAGGGAACCATTGTAAGAAGAATTCTGAATTGCATGGCTAACGTCTTCTCACTATAACAGCATAAAATGTGAGATACAAGGTTGTCTGGCAGGATTCATTAGAAAGACTGCACTCTCAGTAGGGAAGACTGAACGATCGGTGACTTTTCTCAGCACAACGGATATTAAAGATACTCATCGTCGCCTCATAAAACATCACTCACTGTTATCACAGCTTCATTGACATGCATTTCAGACACGGCAGTCTTAATGAATTCCAACAGCTCTGCTTCGGTACCTGGGTAGTTGTCTCCAACAACAATAGCTTTCCTCAGAACCATCAGCATGGATTGTGTATGTAGTAGGATCTGTTTCATGCCAAATTAGTGTGTCCCTTGAGGACGTAACTGAGAACAATTTGTTCTTCAGTTTTATTCTATATGTGTTTTGCAGTGTTACCTTACACAGGGGATTTTAATGCTAAAAATTACATGTTATTCTTTTTACTCAAAAGCTTTATAATGTAAATTCAGATGTGTAAAAAAATACAGAAACACAAAATGAGAGAGAGAAAAAATCCTTTGCCTGTATCGTACTTCTTCAGAAACTGCCTGGCTTGCAAGTTGACACCTAATAGCATTCTCATGGTGAGTCATCGTGAAGTGCTGAAGCACTGAGTGGTGACAGTTGTCCCCAGCAGAGTGGGTCCCTTCACTGTCTTACGTGCCAGACCCCTAGTGAGAATCCCAACTCTGAATCAGAGCTCTTTACAATGTGTCAGTCCCTAACAATTTGCCTGCCAAGGCTTTCACAGTGAAAAGCTGCCTTGTATTTTTTTCCCCTTACAGCAGACTTTCACAGAACAGAATGTAATTAGCATTTTTTGCAGAGTACCGGATCTCTAAATATATTGTCATGTGACACAAAAAAGACCACATTAATTAGGAGACATTTTACATGGATGTCATCAGTAAATTAAATGCCTCTTGCCTGGCAATCATATGTAAATA
>NC_056733.1:873728997-873821497 GCF_019279795.1 Protopterus annectens
ATTGTCCCGTTTCTGTTAAGAGGGTTAGTAATTAGTTTTTAAGTTCTGAAAAGGGTTAGTTATTGGTGTTCTAAGTGTACTTGTCTATGGTTTAAGATTTAGTATGAATCATGTTTTGAATGGGTACATATAGGTGGTTTATGTCAGCAAATGTTAAACACCTGATGAAGCTGTATGTGAAAACACTAGTGTCATTAAAGCTGAGCTCAAAGACTATCTTCTCTGCCTTTTATTCTTTGGAACTATATACCTTTTGGAATTAGTGACTGTTTACACTGGAGCGATACCTTTGCTGCTTGGATTTTCATTTGGATTGTACTTTTTCAGCAGAGGTAAAAGCTGTTTGTTTGGTGACTTTGTTGTTTTTAAGATTTAGTGTGTTGAAATTCAACATTGTAAGCAATCAGTGAAATGGGAGTCAGTTAAATGAGTTGTCAGTCAAATGAAATTTAGGTTAATTGTGTGTTGGTCAAATGGTTGTCAGTCAAATGAGTTTTAGGACCCATATATATATATATATATATATATATATATATATATATATATATATATATATATATCTATGTAGGAACACTTCACGATGCCGAAATCCTGAAAGATCAAATTTCATATGGCCGAGACCATATGATCGAAGTTTTGGAATCCTGACATTGTGAACGGAGATCTGCATACAGCGGAATGGGAGATTTCCCTTTTCCTCGCTGTAGTGCGATCTCAAATTTGAAATATTTAAGTAGCAGGGGTGTGGAGGGTGCAGTGGGGCTTGCCCTCCTGCAGAAACATTTAAATTGTTGTTGTTGTTTTTTTTTTTTTGGATTTGTTTCGGAATTTTGATATGACAAAACATCGGTCATATGGTCTCGATCATATGAAATTTGATGTTTCGGAATTTCAAGATTCTGAAGTGAATCCATATATATAAATATGTGTGTGTGTGTGTGTGTGTGTGTGTGTGTGTGTGTGTGTGTGTGTGTGTGTGTGTGTGTGTGTGTATTATATAAGTTGTCCTAAAAGCATATAAAGTGTAAGTAACAAAAAACAAAGAATTACATCTTCTCGTTGTACTCAAATAGTCTTCCAGTAGTCTTGAACTTTGTACCTTCTACATAGAAGGCAGCAGTTCTAACCACTAGACCATGGCATAGATAAAATGCAATCTCTGCTACTCATTTCCCTTATACAGTAGCATCGCCTGCAGCTGCCACACTGCTGAGCTACACTGCTGTTCAGCTCAACCACTGCTGGATGAATGTCATTTTCCCTTGAAACCATTGGGGCCTATATTATCTTTGCTCTGTAGTATTCCAGAGGCAAACGCATACTACAGATCTGCTCTTAATTAGACATGAACACTTTTTGAGATGTTATGCCTTTGAGTTACTTCTGTTTTCCTTATCTAGACTCATTTAAAAAATGTTCCTGCTTTAAATCCATTGCTACTTTAGTCTGGCAGCTGGTCCCACAGCTTCCGTCTCTGGGGAGGCCTTGTCACACTAATAAGGCAGTTGACAAATTACACTCTGCCACATAGTCTTATGATGAGTTATTCAAAGAGAAACGATTAATGATTTTTTAAATGTTTGTTTCCGAATGGTGTAGCAGTTTTGCAGTGTATACGTCCTTATCGGAGAATGATGGATTTAATTTTGACTGCTTTTAGTGATGACTGAAAACCACAACATTTGACATTTAACTGTGAATTCTGGGCATGTGTTATTCAGTAAGGAGCACTGTAGTACCAAGCATAACGGACTGGTTCTACCACACTGGGCTTTAACCTCTAAGGTGGCACATTACCTTTGAAACTCCAAGATTTGGCACCTCTGCCAATGTCAGAGTTCAGCATTTACAGTGCAGAATCTAAGGTAAATGCTGAAGAAGCTGATTTCAAGCAGTCTGTGTCCACCTCATGATTTTGGACCACTCTGAATATCAAATATAAGATGCTGTAACTAAAAGCAGGCCATTTCAGCTTTTGTTTTAGAAATGCTGCAGTTGTGGCAACAAGGAAAACTCTCTCTCTCTCTCTCTCTTTGGGGTAATTTATATGAGAACTGCAAATCATGGATCCAGAAATTTGATTTATTTCTGATTATGGGCAGAACATCTGGGAAGCCTAAAAGGCACAGTGTTCTTTGTTCCTGCACACTGCTGAGGAAGGTGCCCTGAAAATTTATGTTTGAATTTCAAGAAGGAGAAAGACAGAAGTTTTGACTGGGAATCTGACGTATATCTGGTATTTGATTTTCATGAGGCACAAAATCCAAATGTATCTGCTGGTACTTATATTACTGAAGTAAATAAATCAAGGACTTATGAGTTACACGATTCATTAGCTGAAGAGAAAATCAGGTGTGGTATTAATAAATCACAGGGGGTCAAATGCTGACAAAATAATATTTAACATTAAATCCAGTGATGTGTGCAGGACAAGAGAAAAATATGACAATGTAAAGTTGCGCATAAGACATACATGTCTAAAATGAATACACAGTGAAAATGAATTGTAGGAGTTTTCACAAGCAAGAAAAGCACAATAAATGTGCTACTGGTAACATCTGCATGAATTGTGATTATAGGCATAATAAAAAAATAAAAAGTCTTCAGACTGATCAAGTCTGTAGAAGCTGTAGAAAAAGAAATCATTTTTTTCTGGTGTGCAAAAAGAAATTAATAATTTCTTGTTGAAAAGACCTCGTGTGTTGAAATAAAGATAAGAAAATGAGTTGTTTTCAGCATAGCTCGATAAGAAAGCACACATTAAACTACATGCAAGACTAATGTTCAAAAAGGAGTGACCAGTAAATCGGTTGCAAGTCAGGGAAGGAAAGCCAAACATTAATAATTAAAGACTGGTTTCTACACTTGATAGTGGCACAGATTGTAAAACAATGTTTTCACGAAAGTTCAAAGCCTTAGGTCTGAAGGAAAGCAAACTGAAGCCAGTGCTGTATTTATTCTGACCATTACATGAAATCAGAGGGTCAGAAACTGATCATATGTGAATATAAGAATAAGAAATAAAAGATGAGACTAGATCTGGAAGGTGATAATGAAACAGTAATGTTAAACACAAGGTGACTTGAGTTATTACAGGCATGATGTTATGAAAAATAATTTTCATTGTGAATGTACAGTTATAATGTGGATCCGAAAATATTCAGTTTGATGATTTGATTGTTTTTGATTTAATATTAAGAGTGATTCTGTCACAAACTTTAATGACATGGTCTCTGAACTTCTTATAGTGAGTATTAATGTCACTGGAACTAAAATGCATATAGTAATATTTTACCATCTTCTAATATTTCAAAGGAGGTGAATGAGCAACTTTTAAATCTTATTAGTAAGAGTTTCTGGATAACGGATTTAATCGCTGGGGACATAAATGCTCCTAATGTACACTGGGTAGTTCCTGCTACAGCAAAGGCACTAAACCAACTGATAACCGAAAGTTTGACAAATGGTTGTACTCAAATAGTGAATGAGGCAACTAGAGGAACTAACTTATTGGATGTTGTTTGGAACTCTTAAGAGATTAAATGTGGATGGTTGCAACACAGGTCCTGAGTTGGGAAGCTCCAACTGTTTAAGTATAAGTGTTGTGGTTGTTTTCACACATCCTAAGTTGGCTAAGCATTATGAAATAGTGAATAAAGATATCAATCGAACTTTGAGTCGATTAAGAAGGCTACTGAAACTTGGGACTGCTATGCTAGTTTTGGAAATAAAGACATAAGTGAGAACTGGGATTTTTTTTCATAATGCTGTTAGTAATTTGATAGACTATCATGTTCCAGATGGAGTGAAAAAGTACAGATTTGTACCTACCATAAATGTAGATGTTCGAGTGTACACCCTGCTGCAGTCATCACACTTGGGTTATCCTGTCGTCAGTCGGTCCCGCAGTCGGCTGGAATTCCAAAGTCTTGGTCCGGCATCGGCTGCTGTCGCCTCCTCCCTGACGTCAGTGTGCCAGGGGTATAAAAGATGCAACCGATGCCATTTTCTTCAGTTTTTCTTGCTCCAGATGTCAGGTGCCCCCAAAAAGGTGGTCACTAATTAGTACCAAATTAAGTAATTTTTGCACAATCACAAAATCCCTCCAGCTATAAGCAAATACATCAGGAAGGTATTGTAGAGATTTAGCCAGTCAGATCAGAGGGGATGGAGGGAGGGTAACCTGGTCTGCAGCAGGGTGTACACTCGAACATCTACATTTATGGTAGGTACAAAACTGTACTATGTTCATCGTGTTACCCTGCTGCAGTCATCACACTTGGGTAGAATCCCAAAGCTAAGGATGGGTGGAGGAGTTATAGATGGTTAGCGGAGGCTAAAAGGCCCTGCAGGACTGCAGTGGCGAAGCCAGCCCTAGTCTTAGAGTAAAGTGGTAAGTGATAGTGTTTGGTAAAGGTGTGTACAGAACTCCAAGTTGCAGCTTCCAAAATCTCCTTGGTTGGAACCCCCCTGAGGAAGGCTGTAGATGTAGCTGTTGCCCTGGTAGAGTGGGGCCTAATGGTAGCAGGAACTGTTTTTCCATGATGGGTATAGCAAAAATGAATGCAATGTCCTATCCATTTGGAAATGGTTTGTTTTGATATAGCCTTCCCTTGTGAAGCTGTAGCATAGGATACAAAGAGCTGGTCAGATTTTCTGAAAGCCTTAGTTTTATCCAAGTAGTAACGAATTTGCCTGTGAATGTCCAAGGAATGCAGGAGTCTTTCTCCTTTGTTCTGTGGATTTGGGAAGAAGGTGGGTAAGTGAATGGTTTGATTTAAAGCCACACTGGAAACCACCTTAGGCATGAAGGAAAGATTAGTTCGTAGATAAACTCTGTCTTGATGGAAAATGAGGAAAGGTTCCACTGCCATTAGTACCTGCAGCTCTGAGACTCTTCTAGCTGAAGTTATTGCTAGCAGCAGGGCAGTCTTCCATGATAGGAACTGTAGATCTGCAGAGAAAGCTGGTTCAAAGGGAGGTAGCGTAAGTTTTTCCAGGACAAAATTGAGGTCCCATGTTGGTGTAGGTGCTCTCCTGGGGGGCCTAATGTTTTTTGCCCCTCTGAGGAACTGCCTTAGAAGCGGATGTGAAAATAAGGGTGGTTCCATGTTGTAGTGGGCTGAAATAGCTGATGCATGGATTTTAATGGAAGAAAAAGAAAGTCCTTTGTGCAACATCTCAGTTAAATACTGTAGAATCTGAGGCATGTGAGGCTGAAGTGTGTTTTGGCCTTTAGCTTGGTTCCAGGCACAAAACCTTTTCCATTTGTCCGAATAGGCCTTCCTGGTGCTGGGCCTCCTAGCTTCCAGAATAACATCCATAACTGCTTGGGAAAGAGGAGCTGGCTGGATGCTTAGCTGATGTGCCATGCAGCCAGATTTAAGGTTTTGAGCTGGCTGTGAAGAATCTGATAGTTTTGCTGTGTGAGCAAATGGGCAATTTGTGGTAAAATCCAAGGTGGGCCCTGGGCCATATTCCTCAACAGTGGGTACCAGTGCTGGCGTGGCCAGTCTGGGGCTATGAGTATCAGTCGTGGTCTCTCCTTTCTGACTTTCAGAAGCACCTTTGTGAGGAGAGGCAATGGAGGGAAGGCATTTACTGTCAGGTTTTTCCAACTGAATGAGAGTGCATCTACTTTCCAAGCTTGATGGTGAAGTGTCATTGTACAAAATTTTGTCAGTTTATAGTTTTGAGGACTGGCAAACAGGTCTATGTCTGGAAGGCCCCATTTTTGAGTTATCATTGCAAATACTTGTGGATCCAGTTTCCACTCGTGGGGATCCATGATGTTTCTGCTGAGGTCGTCTGCCAATGTGTTCCTTTTTTCTGGCAGGAATTGAGCTTGTAACTGAACTTGGTAAGCCAGAGCTGTGTTCCACAAGGTCATTGCTTGCCTGCATAGAGGGTAGGAGTGTGTACCCCCTTGTTTGTTTATGTACCACATTACTGTGGTGTTGTCCATCCTTATTGTAAGTTGTCCTGGATGTAATAGGTTCTTGAAGGCTGTCAGAGCATTCTGTACAGCTAGCATCTCTTTATGATTGATGTGCAAACTCCTTTGAACTGCAGTCCATATGCCTTGAACGCACTGTCCTGCCATGTGTGCCCCCCAGGCGTAGTCCTAGTTTGTCTGGCTGGGGGCAAGGTGAAAGGCTGACCCTTGTTGAGGTGACATGCCTGTGACCACCAAAGAAACTCCTGTTGTAGGCAGGGAATGAGAGATATCATTGTGTCCAAGCTGTGGCTGTGTTGAGACCATACGCTTTTTAGGTACTACTGTAATTTCCTCATATGCAGCTTTGCAAATGGTATTAGTAGTATGCAAGATGGCATGAAGCCCAAGGCCTACAGAATTTTTCTTGCAGGTATTTGGGTCTTTGTTGCCATTGTTTTGAAATATTGAGTCAGTTGTAGTTGTTTGTCTGGCATCAGATAAGCCTTCTGGGCCATTGTATTCAAGCTGGCACCCAGGAATGTCATACTTTGTGAGGGTACTAGTTTTGATTTCTTTTCGTTTACTGTGTACCCCAGGCAACTTAGAAGATGTTTTACAAAAGCCAGATGTTGTAAGAGGATGTCCTTGCTTTCTGCTTGGATGAGGCAGTCGTCCAGGTATGGGTATACTTGAATTCCTCTTTGTCTGCAGTATGCAATTACTGGTGCCAGGCATTTTGTGAAGACCCTGGGCGCAGTAGATAAGCCAAAGGGCAGTGCAAAGAATTGGTAATGGGTTGAACCTGCAATGAAACGGAGGTATCTTCTGCAACTTTGTCTGATAGGGACATGCAGGTATGCCTCCTTGAGGTCCAACGTTACTAGCCATGCTTTCTTGCCCAACATGGGAAGAAGCTGCTGTAGTGTTAGCAACTTGAATTTGGGTACTTGTAAGAAGGTGTTTAGAATTGAAAGGTCCAGAATTGGTCTCCAGGCATTGTCCTTTCTGGGAACTAGAAAGGGTCTTGAGTAAAATCCTTGGTCTTGCTCTCGAGTAGGTACCAGTTGAATGGCTCTCATGTCCATGAAAGCTGTAATTTGCTTTTGTGCCTCTGCCCATTGATTTTGTGGCAGGTTTGGCATTCCTCTTTTCATTGGCAAGGTGTGAAAGTGGAATCTGTATCCTCGTAAAATTATGTCTAGGACCCATTTGTCCTTTGTGACTATGTGCCAATTGTCTGCAAAAAGTGCGAGTTTTCCTCCCAAGGGGGTTGCCAAGAGAGTGTTGCTTGGACAGATGAGGTGCAAGTCATTGAGTTTGCCTTCTGGTAGTTTGGGACCTGTCTTCTGCTCCCTTCTGTGTTGCAGTGCCCCATTGTCGAGGTTTGTACTGGGCTTGTGGTTGTCCTCTGCCTCTTGGACGTCTGTATGTACCCCTCTGTGGTCTGTCAGTAGCTGGAAAGGACCAATTTTTTGTTGGCCAATTTCTGCTGAAGCGAGGGGGCTGTACCTGTAGGAAATCTTTGACTGTCTGTATAGATTTTGCCTTATCCTCCATTTTCTTTAAGACTTCTTCTGCTTTAACTCCAAAAAGAACATCCTGTTGTAAGGGAGCATCTAGAAGCTTTGCTTTAACATGATCAGGCAGAGTTTGTTCCTTTAACCAAGCATGCCTACATATAACAAACCCAGTGACAGCTGCTCTGCAGGAAGCCTCCAAAGAATCAAATCCACATTGTAAAGTATGTTTGCCCACCTGTTCAGTTGCATGCAACAGATCCTGCATGTCTTTCAATTCAGACTGTTGAGGGAGTGTGCTCATTTTTTGTTTTAACTGAGACATTAGAAATTGCTGATATTTTAGCATGTGAAATTGGCAACTTAGTGCCTTCATAGCTAGAGTGGCTGAGGTGTAAACCTTTTTCCCCCACCTGTCTAGTGCTCTGGACCCTTTCAGAGGGTACAGGATTTTTTGCCATAGAAGCCTTAGCCCCTTTGGGACCCTGGGAGATAGTCTCTGGATCAGCTACAGGGCTTTTATAAAGAAATTTTTGGGAATCAGGCACTCTATAGTATCTGTCAGGTTTGGCCGGAACAGGAGGCAGAGAATCTGGGTTCAAACTGGATTCTAAGTAAACATCATCCACAATGTCTAAAACTGGGGGGATGGCAAGTGGTCTGTGCTGGGGGAGTAAAAGAAACTCTCTGAGCCTTTTCTTTGAGTCAGAGTAGTCCTGACCTTCCCAGTGAAAATGTTCCCTCATAGTGTGTAAAGTTTCCCCAAAGGAGTAGTCTTCAGGAGGAGAAGCTGAGGGAATAGAATCCTCAGCATCAGAATCTTCATAAGGGGAGAAGGAGTAATCTTGGTCCTCAGAGGAGCCTGAGGAAATAGACACTTGTTCAGAGGAGGCATAATCTTCCTCTTGTGTAGGCCTTTTGTCGGGTGGGGGTTGGAAACCCCTGATTAAAGAGATCAAATCTTCAGCCATTTTGAGCATCTGCTTCTTAGGCATGTGGCCTTGACTGGAGACTGAAGTGCAGTCTTTTTTAGGTTTAATAGGAGTCTTAGTCTTAGGATACGCTTTTATGGTGAGCATAGTCGGTCTGAAGACGCCTTCAAAAACCAAAGGTGTTTCTGCAGCACCGACATCTTTGTCAGCAGTGTCGTCGGTAGGGGCTAAACAAAATGGCTGTGTTGGCCTAATACTTTCCGCCAAAAGCTCCAAAACAGTCTTGGGTTCCAGGTCTGCAGTAGTCAGGGGCTGCATCAGAGCCTCACTGAAGACTGGTGAACCGGAGACTGGACCAGCCGAGGCCTCGGAGTCTGGCTTGGGTCTAGGCTGCCTGTCCTTATCCTTGCGTTTTTTGTGCACGCCGGTAGTCGGTTGCTCCGACGGCATAGTGTAGTTAAATTTTCTACTGAAGTAGTGTCATGCGAAATCAAAGCATCTTTTTATAGTACACTTATTAAACCTAGCACAAAAACGACAACCAGTGACGTTGTGGTCTGGGCCTAGGCAAGGTATGCAGTAAGAATGAAAATCCTTATGAGGTATTTGCTTCCCACAAGAAATACAATTGTTAACTTTTTCTGACATCGGTCTGAGGCAAGAAAAGTTTCAACGGGTACTTAGCTTTATTGAAGACTTCGGATCTGAAATTCGACTTCGAAAATCTCAGGAGTCGGCCAACCGGCACTTGCGAACTGCTTCTGCTTCGGGCACCGCGCGGCAAGAAAGACTGAAGAAAATGGCGTTGGTTGCATTATATATACCCCTGGCACACTGACATCAGGGAAGAAGCGACAGCAACTGATGCCGGACCAAGACTTTGGAATTCCGGCCGACTGCGGGACCACCTGATGACAGGATAACCCAAGTGTGATTACTGCAGCAGGGTAACACGATGAACATCACCCTGTAAGGGTGATAGACATCCCTGGTGGAGTTTCAAGGTATCCAAACTAAGAAGGAAAAGATAAGTTTGTGAAGAAGATACAAAAATTCCCCTTTGGTGTCAAATAGGAACAATTACAATACATTCAGAAAAATGTACCTCTTGACTATTAAAAGAGTAAGACCTAATTATGAGGTAAAGATAATAACAAAGGCTTATTTAAATATTTAGTCTAGATGACTCTTCCAGTATAGCATTGAAATATGAGTCTCAAACAATCACCGACTCAAATGTATTAATGAACCTGTTTGCAGATTGTTTAGTAATTAATTCCAAGGGATCTTGGGAAATAATTTACCCATACTAGTTAGAGGTACTTATCCCAATATGTTTGAGTAAATGATAAAGCAAGCCTTATCCAAAACAAATCAAAATTCAGCAGTGGGTCCTAGTTGTGGTAATGGATATTTCATAAGAGGACTATCTGAAAAGTTGAACCCATGTCTAACTTATTTGTTCCAAAAATCATTTAAGGAAGCCTTTTTTCTCCTGAACTGTGGAAGGAAGCTATTATAGTTCCTATTTTGAAAAGTAAACCAGAATATATGACAGAGAACTATTAACCTATTTGTTTGACTTGTATATTGATTAAGTGCTTTGAGTGGACACTGTGGTTTTCCTAAAAGGAAGTTCTGGAGTTTAGCTCCTATATATATCAACATGGATTCCTTTCAAGGAAATCATGTGTTACTAATTTGGTAAGATTTTATGGGCAGATTATTATCTCATTAGATAACTCACTAACCACTAATGTTGTGTTTTTTTGGATCTGGTTAAAGTTTTGACTCCACACACCCCCATGAAACAGTTATAAGGACTTTAAGAACCAATAACTGTGGCTATGTAGCTAAATGTGTATCCAAATGGCTATTGAGTAGAACCTACAAAGTGAGAATTGAAACTTCCTACTCCAAGTATGGACTGATGACCAGGGGAGTGCCTCAGGGTCAGTCTTCAGGCCACTATTATTTGATCTAGTGACGTCAGGAAGTCCAAACTCTAACTCTGTATGGTTAGGTAAGTTCACCATTGATATTAAGATAGGGCAGGCAGTAACTAATACTAATGACTGGTAACTGTTGCAGTTTTACTTGGATAATCTGTATGAATGGAAAACAACCAAAGGTATGAGATTTAACAACATTATGGGCATAAAAATAATCAATATCATTATGCCCTGGACAATCAGATTTGTGTTTATTCTGAGGAATGAGAGATCTAGGTATCATGGTAGATATGAATCTTAACTTTGAAGTTAATGTGACAAACATTATTAAGAAATGTTACAGTCCTATGAGGAATGTATTTCAGTGTTTCTCAAGCAAAGATTGTTGGGTATTACTTAAGATCTATTTAACAAGCATAAGACCCATCATTCAATATGGCGGACCTTTATATGCATTAAATGTTTTGTAACTGAAGAAGCTGTAATGGATTTAGAAAACCTTTACCAGACAGATAGATGACTATCATAACTTATTCAATAAAGAAAGACTGGTATATGTGTCTTTCTATTCTTTGGTTTACTGGTTTCTAAGAGGTGACATTATTATGATATATAGATGGCTTAAGGACAAATTCCCGGCTGCCATTTTAGATATTGACTTTATTGATGATGTTACTGGTACGAGGAATAAAAATTTGGATGTAAGAATTCCTATTTCCAATTAAAGTTAAAAAGATCTTTCTTTCATATCAGAGCTGGAAGGATATGGAATTCATTACCTAGACATGAAAGTTTGCCAAATGATTTATCGGTATTTAAACTGGCATTAGATAACTGGCTTTCTAGAATTCTACATTCTCTAGTGATGTCCATTAGGCAAACATAACTTAGCTATTATAGGCCTAAGTTTATAACTTTGTTCATTGAACCATTGAATGGCTGGTTGAAGAGTATGAAGATTTATGTAATGTACAGGTTATAAGCATGAATTTACTGTATTTTGACAGATAATGCCGTCTTACCAGTACAGAGTGCACTAAGGAAAGTTCTAGCAGCACTGAGAAGTAAAATCGAGAAAAAAATGACCTACATAGAGCATGTGAGTGTGACTAAATCTATAAGATCTTAATAAAGCTGTACAAAGACAGAACTGTCTACTTTATACCACTGAAGAAGTGGTTCTACCATGCCATGAGCAAATTATTTTTCTGTGCTTGATGTAAATCAATGATTTTAGAAAATCAGGTTTAATTATGAATTTTCCAAGCTGAGCATTTAAATTCACTTACAGGAAGGTGCACATTTCTTTGACCTGCATTTGACATTTTGTCAGCAGCTGAAGTGGTTCTGAAGCTGCTGTTTAGTTCATAGAGGTGATCAGTGGTGTTACTGGCACAAACAATTACATACTATTGTTAGGTCAGTGTTTGCTAGTGTGGGGTCAACTCAAAAAACAGCATGATGTGAAATTGAATTACTGTACAGACTGACTGAACAACCTCAGGCCAAATAAACTTAAGCACAATGTTTCAGTTACAAAACACTATTGAAACCACCACTGACAAAATAAGAACAATAGTGCAAATGGGTCCTACTAAGGGCAGACACTCATGAGAATCCTTGGAATAATACATTATATTTCAAAGTTTATTTCAGGCAATAGGAGACAGTAAGAAGTTCAAATGGACAGGGTGTGAAATAGGATGAAGTAACAGCCAGAGAAACTGAAACAAAATTAAGAAAAGCTCCCAAATGGAAAACCCCAGCCCAGATGCAGTACCTAACTTCTGGGTAAAATTATTGACATCTTTACACAAAGATTTAGCCCCGTGTAAGAGCTATTAGCATGCACATTCTGAACAGACACCAACCTGGTTAACAGGAAAAATTCCTCCTTAAGAGTGAACCTGTAAGCCATCCTAAAAGCTATAGATTGATAACTTGCTTTCCAATCATGTGCAAACTATATACTGGAACTGATGCAGCGTTTATAGTCATTTAGAAGAAAGCTCAGTCATGGCAACAGAACAAAGGGGCCGCAATCAAACGTTGTAGGGAATAAAGGATCACTTGTTGCTAACTAAAGCCATAATGGAGAATTGTTAAAAGGGGAGGAATTTAAGTATGGCATGGATATATTACAAAGAAGCGTTTGACAACATCCCACATTCATGGATAAAGGAGTGCTTACAGTTGTATAGGATACATCCTACACTGATCAGTTACATTACAGCTACCATGAAACAGTGGCAAACCACTTTTCAGTTAAGCCAAGATAAAGGGCAAATTATTATCTCAGGGATAAAAATTCAAAGGGGGACATTCCAGAGTGATTATTTGTCACTGCTGATGTTTTATCTGGCCTTTTATCTATTAGGATGTTTACTTAACAGCTTAGGTCTTGTTTACAAATTGCCTGCCAGTAAACAAACTTGCTTAAAGATTTCTCATCTACTTTTTGTGGATGACTTAAAACTGCATAGTTTATCAGACGAGGAGTTGAAAGCACAACGAGTGATATTTGGTCTTGCTAAATGTGCAAAAGCAATGTTTAAAGGAGGAAAGTTGCAATACTAAGAAAATATCAGTCTAAGACAGGAATGTGATATAAAGGAACTTGAGTAGGAATGACTGCATAAATATTTGGGAAATGATGAAGGATCGGCAATAAAAAATGATCAAATGCAAATAAATCTTGGTAAGGAAAACTTCAGAAGACTAAAACTAATAATGAAAACAACCTTGATATCAAAGAATAAAGGCCAAACTATAAACCAATTTGCTTTTCCTGTTTTAAATTACAGTTTTGACTGGTGCCAAAAAGTATTGGACCAGTTGGACAGAAAATGAGAAAAATGCTTCACTTATAAAAATCAGTGTATATCAAGATTATATATTCCACTCTCTGAAGGAGGCATGAGGGGAGGAATTCTACTTAATTTAACAGAAGCATTCAGGTGGCAAGCAGGAATGGAAATCAAACCAGAAGCAGTCACAAAATCAGACAGCAACTGAATGAGCCAAAAAACAAAAGAAACAATATGAGGAGAAGGATCAGATGAGAAGGAATGAAATGTGAAAAACCCATAAATACAACGGCAAGTAAAGAGATCTGGAACAACCTCATGTTGATCAGCATTTGACGCAGGAATGGGTAAGGGAAGGTGAGCTGAAACCAAAGGATGAAAGATTAGTAATGGCAGCTGAGGATAGGGACTATGTACATGTTGGTTTGCAAAGTCCATTGAACATGTGGGAGAAGCAGACATTAAAATATAGGTTCTGTAAAAAAGAATTGGAAACAGTTAAACACCTTGTTGCTGGGTGTGACATACTCATGGCAGAGGGCCTGTATACTGAAAGGCATAATAATGTGTGAAGATTGTTGCAGTGGAGATTGTGCAAACACTACAGTATAGAACGCTGTGAAGCAATGGAAACATGAACCACAAAGCATTACAGAGAACGATGAAGTTTATATCAAATGGGATCACCCATTACCAACAGGTCAAAAAATAGATACAAAAAAAAAAAACAGATACAGTAGCCCTTCGAAAGAAAAATTGCCCTAGACACTAAAGATAATCACAAGGCCTTCTTTAGTTATGTCAGGAATATGGGGGGAAATTCCCAGATATGCTCTGAATTGATGTATAATGGTACAAAATATACCGAACCTACAGACATAGCCAACATCCTGGCAGACAGGTTCAGTGCTAACTCCCCCCCCCTTCCCCCCCAAAGGAGCAAATGCCTATCCCAACTGAATGTAACCTCCCTGACATCACAGATGCACAGGTGAAGGCTGCCGTCTCCAAAGCAAAAAACACAGCATCTATGGGACAGGACGGTGTCCCAGGCTGCGTCTTACACGAGCTCCAAGAAGAACTGAACCCTCACATTAAGTCACTGTTCAAACTTAGCCTTACTACAGGATATGTACCCAAAGAATGGCGTACAGCTACATTGGTCCCACTCCACAAAGGTTGTGCCACAATGGACCCCAGGAACTATCACCCCATAAGCCTGACTAGTCCGATCTGTAAAGCTATGGAGCATATTATCATGGAACTCATAAACAAAGACATTGGGAACCTCCAGACACTGGACCCTACCCAACTTGGCTTTGTTTCTTGCCTCTTAAACCTAGTTGATTTCTTTGAAATGGTTACCAAAGCCATAGATGAAGGCAAGGTAGTCCACACAGCCTACCTGGACCTCGCAAAAGCCTTCAACACAGTACCCCACTCGGGCATCATAAATAAGCTTACCAGCTTAAATATCAACCCCTATGTCACAAGATGGGTTGCAAACTGGCTCAGGGATAGAACCCACATGGTCAGAATTGCAGGTGCCACGTCCGAATCCAAACCAGTTACAAGTGGCGTCCCACAAGGCTCAGTTCTGGGACCTCTCTTATTCGGTATATACTTCTCTGAGGTACAGGCTAACACGGGGGGACTATGGCTGACAAAGTTCGTAGATGACTGCAAACTGGGAGCCATAATCGACTCTCCAGCTGACACAAGCATCCTCCAAAAGGGTCTCACGGAGATGGATGCTTGGTGCCAGAGCCATGGCCTCAAGCTAAATGCTAAAAAGTGCATAGTCATCCCCTTTGGGAAAAACAAAGTGCCCACAAATTACCACATAGGCGGTAATCCATTAAGTACGGAAGAAGTAATTAGGGATTTGGGGACCCACGTAGATAGTAATCTCTTCTTTGATAATCACGTTGCCAAAGTGGTTAGAAAGACCTTCTATATAGCCCACCTTATCAAGAAAGGGTTTGCATCTAGATCAAGAGAGGTCATTGTGCCCCTCTACTCATCACTCATCAGGCCCATAATTGAATACAATGCCCCTTTTGGGATGTACCTTACCTGACTTCTGCAGCAACTGGAGAGACCCCAAAAGTACCTCACCAAGAGGATCATGGGCCACAAACAGATGTCCTATGCAGCGCGACTAAAGAAACTCCAGCTCTACTCAGTTGCTTACCCCCTACTCAGAGGCGATCTATGCCTGACGTACAAAGCCATGTCTAACCCAGAATTAATGGACATGCTCCACCTCAAAAAATCCAAATCCCTTAGAGCTACACGCTCCAGGGACGTAAACCACAGCACAAAAATAAATAGGACATGCTGGAGGGACATATTCATTTCCCAGAGGCTCCCCTCACTCTGGAACAGAATCCCAATTCATGTTAGACATAGCCCCTCGCTGACCCTCTTCAAGCGAAATCTGGATGCGTGGATGGGAAATCGCAAATTCACCCCTGGGATCTCTTCTGTGTCCCCGCTTGACAGAGGCACAGTAAACTAATCTTAAAGGGCTACCTTCTGTGACCTACTATATAGAGGCACAGTAGGCTAATCTAATAGGGAGGCAAAAGCCAAATACACTCTGGCTAGGCTTATAAATGCCCTTTGGCAGATAGCCTAGTATCTACCTATGAACTTATGAAAAAGGACAAAAGTACTATTAACCATTGAAATTGCTACACCTAATGATTACAGTGTCTCACATACAGACAGGTACAAAGTTATAAAATATCAACATCTGCAGGCAGAAATAAGAGCAATGTGGAAGAAAGATACCCAGACAGTTAAAATAGTAGTAGGAGCAATGGGTCCAATAAAAGAGAATTTACAGTCATGTTTAGATATGCTACCAATGCATGCAACTCCATATGAAATGCAGAAGGAATCAGTTGTGGGCAAATTGCTGGTTCTGTAAAGAGCACTTTTGGCTAACATTAAAGATTGAAACAATAACTAATTTCATGAACTTTAATTATACTCTGACTTAGGAATGGAGTCCTTTTCGGTCATGGCACTACAAACCAAAATGATTTGGAGAAATTAAATCAATAGTATTTGATATGACTAATTCAGTCACATTAAAAACAGAAGACAGCCAAAACATAATCAGTGCAATGATTCTGTAAGAAGATAAACTAGTTACACTTATCTTTATATCATTTACAGGAAGTCAGAAATGTATGCTGAGACAGAAGCACTTCTATCAATACACTTACAGAGAAGGGCTGTTGAATGAGACAGATCATAAGCTAATGTGGGTTATAGTTAAGAAGTCTTTGTTCAAGCCATCATCAAGATTACAGAGAACGTGTTGAATATAGAAATTTGATCTAGTTGTGAAATATAAACCAGGAACAGACATGCATACCGCAGAAATGCTGAGTTGTTCATATCTGCTAAAGCAACAAGATTTGCTTGGTGAGAAACTGGAAGTAAAATGAATAATTGCACAGTGGTGTCTGACTGGAAAGAAGCTTAAATAATTCAGGAGTGCACTGCGAATGATGTGGAGGTGAATGCTACAATATATAGTAATGCCATTGTAACGATAGGTTGACCAGAACAGCAATCTACTGTGAGAAAAATATATATTTAATTTAAAGAAGAAATTAGTTGCATGCATGGCTTGATGTTCAAGGCAAACAAAATAAAAATGATAGAATAATTGTAAAAAACTCAACCACGGGAAATGAGCGAGAGTCCAGTCACCTCAGTTAGTAACAAACTTCTTTAATAACTTCTTAAATAACAGGCAGGATCTGAAACAATCTGTCTAAAAGGGGGGTCTTTAACACAGTTATGTACTTTAGGCACCCCAAAGATATTAGGAATAATGGGATTAAGTTGTCTTAAAAATGGTATGTTTTTCCATCTATTCTGTTCTCTAGCAGATACTCTTCTAGTAAGGAATTGATCCTACCGTAGGCTGTCATAATCTAATTTTTAGAGACAGGGGAATAAGTATTACAGTTTAAAAGTGTTAATGTGTTAAAGATCCCCCTTTTAGACTGATTGTTTCGGATCCTGCCTGTTATTTAAGAAGTTATTAAACAGAATAAAAATAATAGTGCTTAATCGTCTAAGGGAAAAGGATGGAGAGAATAAACAAGTCGTTAGGAATCGTGAAGTTTAGAGAAAAGTACAGTTTTGTACCTACCATAAATGTAGATGTCCGATAGGTATGCATCTGCAGTCATCACATATGGGTTGTCCTGCCTCAGGCAGCCTTTCGGTCGGCCGGATTCCAAAGTCTGGGTCCGGCGTCGGCTGACGTCGCCCCTTCCCCGACGTCAGAGTGCCTGGGGTATAAAAGCGTCAGCCGACGCCATCTTCCTCAGTCTTTCTTGCCACATGGTGCCCGAAGCAGAAGCAGTTCGCAAGTGCTGGTCGGCCAGCTCCTGTATTTCAGCTACCGAAGACTTCAAAAGCTAAGTACCCCGTTGGGGACTCTTTCTTGCCTCAGCCGATGTCAGATAAAGTTAATAATTGTTTAACTTGTGGGAAACAAATACCTCATAAGGATTTCCACTCTTACTGCCTCCCCTGCCTAGGCCCAGACCACGACGTCTCGGCCTGTTCAGCCTGTGCTTCCTTCAACCGACGTCGGGCGGAGTTCGCAGAGGAATTTTTTGGGGCTAGTTTTTCATACAAAATGCCGTCGGAGACTCCGACTTCACATTTAGTAAAGAAACGGAAGGACAAGGACCGACACACGCGGGCCGCGGTTTTGGCTGAAACCACGGCCAGGCCTACCGCGAGTGTCTCGGTCTCGGCTGAAACCGAGTCCTTGGTACTTCCGACACCTGAAACCGCTCAACCGACAACCTCTGCCCCGGAGGCCCCTGCTGAATCGGTTATTGAATTTCCTTCAGATACTGGTGTTTTGGAAACTTCCGACACCATTCCTCTAGACAAAACTACTCCAGCACGTGGTGCAGCTAGGCCTCCTGCATCCATGTCCATAAAGGCATTCACCAGGGCTAAAGTTGCTAAACATACAAAAGCTATGCCTCCCAGGGTTATTCCTCAGGGACCCTCTACAAGTTTTCAGATTCTTACTTTAGCAGAGGACCTTATTTCCTTGATTAGGGGATCTCAACCTCATCCGGACAGGGGCTCTCAACCTCCTCTAGACAAAAGGCCCAGGGTTGAGCCCTCTGATCCCCACTCCTCAGAGGAGGCCTCTGATGGCTCTGCTCTCTCGGACTACCAGGAGGAGGCTTTTTTGGCCTACGAGGATTCTGATGCAGAGGAATCCATCCCCTCGGCCTCCCCTCCTGAAGAGCTATCCTTCGGTGAGACCCTTCACACTATGAGAGAGCATTTCAAATGGCAGGGGCAGGAATTGGCCTGACAAATGGAGAATTTGGCTGGGGAGTTAGGACTGAGCAGCTGATGTAAGCTCACCTATCCTGGTTAGTGGGCATTGTGGGAAGGTTTGCTGTTGCTACTAACACTTGGTGGAGTCCAGACATCATTGCAGGCACTGGAATATGGTTTGGGCATGGCCTGTAGACAGTGTGGTAGATAGAAAATGTCATGCTTTTAAATGTATACAACATCCGCAGGCCCTGCACTGGAAGCCCTACCTTTGAGTTTACAATCACCACATACTTTCCCAAATATTCTACAATTGGAATAACTTAAAAAAAAAAAAAAAACAGCTGGATACTTAAACAGTTCAAAAGACTAAAAATTATTGCTTGCATTTTCAGTACATACCACAGTGCAATGGCATAAAACTTTAGTATAACCCAGATGATCGGGGTGTGGTTAATGGCTCAGGAGCTGGACAGAGAAGAGTCAGTGAGCAGCTGATGGTGGCTTATCCATCTCTTCCCCATACCCATTTATTAATATGTGCTAACCCTACCCCTAATCTCAACTCTACACCTTACCTTAGAAAAAACAAATTTCTGTAGTATTACCACTACACAAGACACTGTGCACTGAATATAGAAACACACACGCACAACCCTAAATTACTCCGCTTCCCTACTCCTTATCTACCCCTTACTCTAACCTTAACTTGCATACACACTCCTACCCTTAATGCACCAACTTAAGTTGCAGCATTAAAATCACAGCCCACACTTATCTTACTCACGTGTCCCCGATCTTCCCTCTTTTGGCATCTCCAGTAATCAGTAATAAGTACTCCTGACAAACTTACCATGCTGTTCTCTCTATATATAAATAAATATATGGGTTTACTGGTGCTGCGGTAGCGTTGTCGCTTCACAGTAAGACGCTGTCCGGTTCGATTCTCAGCTAGAGCGTCTTCTGCGTGGAGACATGTGTGGATGGGCATACCTTCGTTGAAGGTTGTGCATCAGGCCTGGCAAGCCTGTACGTAAAAATCAACTGCCAATCATTAGCGGACCGGAGTTCTGCTGTGGCGACCCCTAACCGGGAAAAGCCGAAAGACACAAACAAACAAACAAACTTAAAATGATCAAAATAACTAAATGTCAATGTGTCAATGAAACGTGTCAATGCAAACGTCAGAATGCCACTACTCATACTCCGAGGAATATCCTTGGTGCATGATACAAACAAATCCACAAAATAAAATTCCAAAACATATATATTTTTTTTTGCAGGGTGCAAGCCTCTTTGAACCTTTCACACCCTCTGCTAATTATATATACTAACTCTGAGATTGAGCAATCACCGGAGAAGGGGCATATTCCCCCACCCCAGGGATTGTTGATCCTGCACACCTGTTGACCATTTGTTTTACCTGACCGATTTGTCCTAAGCAGATGTTGCCAAGTCAACTAAATTAGGTGTTCTCATATATATATATATATATATATATATAGATATAGATATATGTGTGTGTGTGTGTATATACATCTCTCTCTCTCTCTGTATATATATATATATATATATATATATATATATATATATATATATATATATATATACATATATGGGTCCCCTTCATATGGTCGACACTTCAGAAAGTCGACTTTCATATGGCCGAGACCATATGATCAACTTTCGAAATGTTGACCATAGGGAACCGGGCTCTCCCTACAGTGCGGAATGGAATGATTTCCATCTTCTGCACTGTAGTGCGACCTCGGAGTTGGTACATTTAAGTTACAAGGGGGGCAGACCCCACCATTGGGGGTGCTGGGGGGCTTGCCCCCCTGCTAGCAGTGTTTCTGTGAGTGTTTGTTTTTTTGTTTTGTTTTTCTTTCATATGTTCGACATTTCAAATGTCAATCATGTGGTCCCGGCCATATGAAAGTCGACATTTTGAAGTGTCGAAGATATGAAGTAGATCTATATATATGTGTGTGTGTGTGTGTGTGTGTGTGTGTGTGTGTGTGTGTGTGTGTGTGTGTGTGTGTGTGTGTCTGAGATGCTTGATCATGTGTTTGGTCCACAGCTGTTTAGTTGCCAGAATTTGGTCGTCAAGTGTGCGAGACCGCACAATTCTCGGGGTTGGGGAATATATCCTTTCCCCGATTTTGTGTTAGTATATATAATTAGCATGGTTGCTTTTTTGTTAACTCTTGCATGTGCTGAGGCTGTTTTTCGGCACATGCACACTAGCGTTTCAACATTGCTACTTTTCACCTTATGTGCTTGATTCTTTTAAAGTTGAGTTTTCATTAATTCAATCAGCTCAGGTACACCCATATCCATCCATCCATCTATCTATCTATCTATCTATCTATCTATCTATCTATCTATCTATCTATCTATAGGTTCTCTTCCATCCACTGAAATGGAGACTTTCAAACTGAAAAAAGTCGGTACAGCTTATCTAAAATCAGCTGATCATATGCACTGGCTTTTTTCAGTGTGAGACTGAGATACAGTGTGGATCAAGGAATTTGCCCTTTACCCACTGTAGTGCAATTTCAAAGTTCATATATTTAATTAGCAAGGGTTGTGAGGGGAGCAGCTCCCTGCAAAAAAAAACAGACTTTGTGTTTTTTCAAATCTTTGTGATTCGAACTCTTTTGGTGGTATGACAGGCGTTCAAAGTTTTGATACTTTGAACATCTGTCATGCACTCAGATACACACACACACACACACACACACACACGCACACACACACACACTTCACTACATAGAAAGTGGGAAACTTAAGCTTCTGAAAAAGTGAGGTGCAACACATGCATAGAGATTTAGCCTATGTCAACTTTTAGAATCTGCATCACGTGGTTTGGTACCTTTTGCACAGTTTAAACAAAATGCTGATAAAACTGGACCACTGCAGTCTGTGTCCTTACTATAACTTTGGGCAATCCTGAAAAGCAAATTTAGGTTAATATGAATCCAAAAAGAAGCTAATTGCCGGCACAGAGTAGGCATCCAGAGGCTGTAGTTTTCTATTTTGATAATAATCAGATAGTAGGTGTGTGTCTACAGAGAACTGTGATCTAGACAGTTCCTGCTCCATTAGATGTCATAATGATGTGCTATGAGATCAGCAAGACACCATATGTGGAATCAGCCCTATGTACTGCCTCTATTGTAGCCTGCCAAGATACGGTCATCCCTACAAGTATCAGGGTGAACAAGAACATGTCCTGAATCACATGATCAGAGACATGGGAACAAGAATATGCTCTGCAACACATAATCAGAGACAAAGGAACAAAAACATGTCCTGTATCCCAACAAAAACAATAAAAATCCCAAACACTTGGAGTAAACGAGAATTTGTTTATTTAAAATAAAATGACTAAGCACTTTCACCTTAGACTTTCAAAGGCTTCTTCAGAGTCATTCATAATAAACCAAACACCCCCGCTTAAATAACAGTACATAAGCTAAAACAACCAACCAAATACTTCCTAATTATTTCAAATGGACCATGAAATTTAAAAATATTACTTAACCAGTCATATTAAACAGAGTTTATATGTAGTTTCCACATTGTTTTTTTTTAATTAAAACAACATATAAAATATTAAAAAACATATTTGAAATGCATATACTATATAGTTCTTTTACAAAGGCATAAGTATTAGCATCTTCCTTCTACATTATGTAAAATATTAAAAACATCTTAAAAGGGTACAGAATTAAACGAATGGGGTACAGGTCATTAATGTTTAAATGTAGGACTTGTAGGTTCTGCAAATTCATTAATGATGGCCCGTACGTATCAGTGGCTAGTTTTAATCTTGCTTTAAAATGTCCTGGTAAATGCAACTGCAATACATCTATGGTGGTCTACTTAGCAATTTGTATCTCCTGCCCTGGGTTCTACGTGGGTAAAACTACACTTAGGCTCAGGGACAGAATAAGTGAGCATCTCAGAGCGATCAAAAACACTGATGTACACAATGCTCTCTATCTTCACACAACCAAATGTGTGGATTTTAAAAGATTCATCTTTTTTGATAGAGTTTTGCAGTCAGACAGTGGTGGGGATGAGAGACTAGAGGTTGAAGCAAGAGAGTTGAGATGGCAACTTAGCCTGAACTCTACAGTTGCACCAGAGGTTAATGATGCTATTTCCCTTGTGCCAATATTAAACCAAAGGGCTCTACTTATATAATGTAGAAGAAAGATGCTAATACTTATGCTTAGTCATTTTATTTAAAATAAACAAGTTCTCGTTTACTCCCAAGTGTTCGGGATTTTTATTGTTTTTTTTGTTACGGTCAATGTGTCTGTTGGCACAGTTTTTTTTTTTGTTAATAATGTCCTGTATCCCATGATAAGCAAAATGAGAAAAAGAACATGCCCTATATCACACGATCAGACAAATGGGAACATTAACATGACATGTATCACATGATCAGATAACCAGCCTTCCAGTAATGGGAATTAGAACATTTCCTGTAAAACATGATCAGAGCAGCAGCCTTCCGGTCACTAGAACAAGAACATGCCATGCAATCACATGAGCAGAGAAATGGAAACAGGACAATGGCTTGTATCACATGATCAAAGAAGCAGTGATGGTGTAACTATTCCTGGTTTCCATGAAGAAAATAAATAGTTGACATTGTACTTACAGCACATCTATGTTAATATGGTGAAGTTCATTTCACTTGTATGTAGCGTAGCTCCAGTAAGTAATGGAGCCTACAAATCTGACTCTCCTCCATTAAAAAGATACTCAACACACAGATGAGATCCCTGTCACTTAGACTTCACTCTAGCTTCTGAGTTGCACTTGACATTATTATCCTATGTATGACACCATAAACAATTTCTAAGGGAACAACTGTGATGTCATTAAAGGGGGACAATGATGGAATACTCAGAAAAATACAGATGAAGAAGGCGGTGAAAGACTGCCTGTCTCACTTCTACTGCTAGTAGCCATTCCTGATGGGGAAAGTACCACTCCAAATTTTTTACCAGTTAAAGTCTAACCAACTGAATAATCAGCTTGTTCCATGTACTGCTGAATTATTGTGTTTTGATGCTGTAATTCCTATAATCAAGGTTCTTCATGTATTAGTCTGTTTGCCTGGATAAACACACACACACACACACACACACACACACACACACACACACACACACACACACACACACACACACACACACACACACACGCACGCACACAGACACACAGACATACATACACACAGACACACGCACACACACGCACACACACAGACACACAGACATACATACACACAGACACACACACACACACACACACACACAACACACACGCACACATGCACACGCACACACACAGACACACAGACATACATACGCGCAGACATACACACACACACACACACACACACACACACACACACACACACACACACGCACACGCACACACAGATACACAGACATACATACACACAGACATACACACACACACACACACACACACACACACACACACACACACACACACACACACACACACACACAGACATACATACACACACACACACACACACACACACACACACACACACACACACACACACACACACACACACACACACACACACACACGCACACACACACACACGCACACATTTCTATCTTCCCTCCAGAGCCAATGCAGGGAAGTCATCATCCATGAATGGAACAAAAACATGCCCTGAATCACATGATCAGAGAACTAGTGAAAATTCACCATCAAAGATTATGCTGATCCAGGTTTAGGTATGAGCCTAGGTGGTGGGAATTTTGGAGGGGGGATGATGAACCAGACTCTTGCTATCATATTTCAGGGGTGGGGATGAGGGGTCAAGACTACCTCAACCCTCCTCTTTGCAGATCAGAAAAGTACAGTAGGGGTGTAATGGTTACCAAGGTCCTCAATTGGTTCTGCATGGATCCTCAGTGAGTTCTGTACATTAACAAGCTCTCACTGACATTACTACATGTTATGCTAAGAGAGTTACTGCAATGTAAGGGTATTCCACAAAACAACTGAGTCAGCCCACTGGCAGAGGGGGGTTCAATTCCCCTAGAATGCCACTGACACATGAAGGCACATTAATTATTCTCAGCTCAAGGAGGTAATGGTCAAAGGTGGCTGGGATAAGAATATGCTTCTGCACCACTGCAGGGCTGGTGGCAGGAAAAACAGGGGTATGGCAGTCTGTGTGGCATGCTTCTCCATTTGCAACAGGATGTCATGTTGCCTTGTTCAGTCCTAGGACATACATGAACTGAAAATATTTTACTGGCGTTGCATGAATCCTGCTCACAGATATTAGGATGTAGGTACCCCCCCTTTTGGGCAATAGATGATTTCCTTTAGGGATCTACCATCCTTCTGTTAACAAACATGGTTACCAGTTACTATCTCAGGGATTTCTGTAAATTCTGCACCACTGCAGTGCTGGTGGCAGGAAAAACAGTGGTATGGCAGTCTGTGTGGCATGTTTCTGCATTTGCAACAGGATGTCATGTTACCTTGTTCAGTCCTAGGACATACATGAACTGAAAATATTTTACTGGCGTTGCATGAATCCTGCTCACAGATATTAGGATGTAGATACCCCCCTTTTGGGCAATAGATGATTTCCTTTAGGGATCTACCATCCTTCTGTTAACAAACATGGTTACCAGTTACTACCTCAGGGAATTCTGTAAAAGGCCTGGGGGTGGTAGATGCGGGGGGGGGTGTCTCACATTTGGGACAGAATGGTATAAGGTGACCACTCTCACAAAGGCAGATGTATTAACAGCCAAATAATAAATGTATTTATTTTTATTTTATTTATTTAACATTTGTTAACTGGAAAAGTCTGACTTGGAACGAGCCAATTTTCAGCAGAGGCTCGGGGAGAAACGCTCCAGACACAAGATGACAGCAAACTAGGAGCCATAATCAAATCTCCTAATGATGTGGACATCCTACAAAAGGGCCTCACTGAGACAGATGCCTGGTGTCAAAGCCATGGCCTCAAGCTCAATGCCAAAAAGTGCATTGTCATCCCTTTTGGTAAAAACACATGAACTACCAAATAGGCAGTAGTCTACTTAACACAGAAAATGTGATGAGACCTTGGGACACAGGTGGACAGTAGTCTCCCCTTTGATAATCACATTGCCACAGTAGTCAGGAAATCCTTCTACGTGGCTCACCTCTTCAGAAAAGGTTTCCCATCCAGGAAAAAAGAGGTCATTGTTCCCCTCTACTCATCACTCATTAGACCCATTATAGAGTACAATGCCCCTTTTGGTATGTACCTCACAAGATATCTACAACAACTGGAAAGGCCACAGAAATACCTCACAAAGAGGATTACCAGCCTCAAACAGATGCCTTATGCAGACCAACTCAAAAAACGACAGCTTTAATGTGTCGCATATCGCCTACTCAGAGGTGATCTCTGCCTAACATACAAAGCTATGTCAAACCCAGAGCTGTTGGACATGCTCCACGTAAAGAAATCCCAATCCCTCCAAGCTACACACTCTAGGGACTTAACCTTGTCACACAATAAACAGAACATGCTGGAGGGATAGATTCCTATCTCAGAGACTTCCCATACTCTGGAACAAACTACCTCTCTATATCAAACAAAGCTCCTCATTAGCGCTCTTCAACAAAAATCTTGATGATTGGATGGGAGATAGGAAATTCACCCCGGGGATCACTTCTGTGGCTCTGCTTGACAGGGGCACAGGAAAATAATTTTCTTGGGTGGCAAAAGCCAGGGTACCATTTGGCTAGGCTTATATAGGCGCTAGGGCCAATAGCCTAGTATCTAACTATGAATCTATGAACCTAAGTCTTTGTAACGTGGGAGGAAACTGTAGCACCCAGAGGAAACCCACAGAAATGCAGGTAGGACATGCAGACAGAAGGCACCCCAGCTGAGAATCGAACTGGAGAGCCTCTTGCTGCAAGGTGACAATGCTACCGCTGCACCACTGCGCCGTCCATGTATAGTGTATATATTCTATACATTTACGGTATAAATGTATAGAAAAATATTGGCTAAAGCAAGCAAACACTGGCTACTTTGTAGATATGAGGAATTTGTGATAAATCTGTCAGCCTTAATCACTCCTTTTCCAGTGATATGGAATGATGGAAAGACTTAATGCAGTTTTGAATCATACAGCTCCTTTGGACAGAGGGATAAAGCCCTGGCAGTGACCCAGCCAATCCAGGTTCGTTCATGACCCATGACTAGCTGAACTAACTGGCTAAGGAATAGATATGAACGGCAAAGTGGATCTTCCTCACCTTTTTCTGGTGATAGTTAGGGGGCGGTGTGCAGGGTGTGAACTCCCAAGTTAAAATCCCCGAAGAAGACTGGGGTTACTGGAGGCACTTGTTTTCAAGGGAACTGGTCATCTGAGGCAACTCCTCTCAGGGAAGGGGAGACATGGCTCTCATGTACACCCATTACATGGCACAGAAATGTACAAGGGGAAATGATCTAATCATAACAGATCCCCCCAGTTGTCCATGCAAGATGATGATACAACTGCCACTTAATCCTTGTAGGTGGAATTAATGGGTTAGGGTGTTCATTTCCTGGTGGGCAAGACTAAGCCAGTTTGGGAGGTGGCAAGGAGACTTCATGGTCATCCATTGCAAAAATAAAAAAGAATCCAATCCCTCTGCACCACACGCTCCCAGGATCCCAACCTCATTACCACAATCAACAGAACATGCTGGAGGGACAAGTTCATAACCCAGAGACTGCCCATGCTATGGAACAGACTTCTCATACATGTCAAGCAGAGCATCTCACTGACCCTCTTCAAGGGAAATCTTGATGAGTGGATGGGAAATAGAAAGTTCACCACCGAGGATCACTCCAGTGGCTCTGCTTGATAGCGGCACTGGGAACTAACGGCGGCATGATGCCAGGGCACTTCTATGGACTAGGCTTGTAAAGGATCCAGGGCCATTGGCCTAGTACACAACTATGAACCTATAAGAAGTAATTATCAGTGGCCACTTGTATATTTGTTGTTCTTTAACTCATGACAGCCAGGTGATCCCTGTAGGTGCTTCTGCAAGTTACATCCTACTGATGACTCTAGGCATCAAATATTGCTTGTTCACACTTGCATTAACAATTTTAAAACCATGCTACATACAAAGTATTAAAATATATCATCTTAAAGCTTACATAGTGGGAAACACATCTGTTCTGATATCTGACCTCTGTTTAGTGCAGGTCAAGATATTAATTGCTTTTCATATAATATTTATTGATATTATCATGAATCTCATTTTTTTTAAACATATTGACAAACAAGTAGCAAAGACAGAACTGCTTAGCCTCATATGAAAGCCCTCAGGTGTATGAACAAAATGCTGCTGACACTATGCATATAACAAGTAGCTGTAGTGTAAGTTCTTCACAAAATTACAAATGTAACAGTTACTGTGTTTGAGATGTATTAAATCCAGTTTTAAGACCTAGAACCTAAAGAATACTGCCACTATAAAAATAGTTTGTGCCGAAGAGTTTGCCATTTATATTTCTTTGGTAACACCTATCATTCCAGAGATATTACAATTTGTTTGAATTGTCAGGACGTAATTTAATTACATAAAAAAGCTTAGGCTCCGTCCATTGGAAGTTACAGTGCAAACTCCCAGGGCTCCATTGGAGGGAATGAGTTAAGTAAAAACATGAAACAGAGGAGACTGAGGTTATGGACGCAGTTGCCTATGCATATCTACCTGTGCGCAATAATTTAGGTGCAATCAGCTTGGCATACCTGAGACAGACATCTTGAGAAAAGACACAATACACAGTAGCTTCATTCTCTGTGCTTTTATTAATGGCTTAGTGGAAAGTACATATCGAAAAAATATACGAGACTTACTCCTTTCTTCATCTTTGTTTTTCCTAACAAATTCAACACCATCTCTTCCTTCCCTCCTATTCTACAACACAAAAACGATCATTTAAGCTGTTGCATAAACCCTCGGAATTCTCTTACCCCTTGTTGCACAAACCCTCGGATCTCTCTTACCCCTTGTTGCACAAACCCTCGGATCTCTCTTACCCCTCGTCATTTTCCTTCTGGGGCTACTCTCCACCCTGCCGTTGACGTTGACTGTTCTCCAAGGATTCAGACAGCTTTAATGTGACATGCAGTTCCAAGTCCCTCCTCCTAAATGAAGCTTAGCAGATCAGAAAGGTGTCATGTGTGCTATTCATGGAAAGTAATAATGAATGTAGAGAAAAATGCCAGGTCACAGCTTTACGCTGGTTCTGTATAACAGAGAGAGAGAAACCAGTAAAGTGTGAAGTATGCATTACAATCCCTGTTAGATGGTGCCAAGGCATCCGTTCCGCCTGGGCACCTGCTGCGATCTGGGCTCATTAAGGTGCCCTCAGGGTTCTGATGAAGGTAAGAGACAATTAAAAGAAATATGAGCATAGCAAAAACCTGTCTTAGCAGCTGTCATAGCTACAAGCCATATGATTCAACAGTTAAGCATTATTACATTCATTTTCTCTAGACTACTAATTTTCTCTTGACTTATCACACTACAGAATCTTAAAGTTTTAAAAAATCATGGTGACTATGTCACTGTCTCATAATGCAGCATAACTGCTTGTTCTGAAACACATGCTGGGTATAGCAAGCCAACAAATAAAAAGAATTATACTCAAAGTAATTATGGAAACTGCTAGAAAAAAAATCTACAATTACTCCTTCTACCTAGAACTATGTATTCCTCTAAGAGCAGATCCGTCATTTATGCCAATCTGCTATGAAATCATACCCCTTACCATTTAGTGCAAAAAATCTGGACAAGGCCAAAAATAATGGGGGACATCAGCCCGAAAATAAGGACACATTTTAAATACTGCTTTTATAAACTTTGGAAGTGGCGAGAATAACAGGCTTTGTGTTAGCATACATTTTCTGAAAGGATATGAACTTTTTAACTCAAATACATGTCATTATTTAGAGATTTCAACCCTCCGTGATTTACCAGAAAAACACACATTTTACGAGGAGCAAAGCAAAAATATGAAACAAAAATCTGGACAGTTGAGAGGTAAATGAAATATTCATGCCATGGTAATAATTTTAATTGAAAATGTGTTTTCTTAAGCACTTTGTACATCTTCCATGGTTAGTTTTCTTGTCTGTATTTGTTTTATTCATCACAGTCTGCACATATAATGTTTTTTCTTAATCCCTTTTTATGTGTTTATTTAGAATAGATAGTCTCTCATTTTGTCTTTGCACCTTAATCTCTTTTCTTGTGTTTATACACGGATATATATATATATATATATATATATATATATATATATATATATATATATATATACACACACACACACATATATGGGTCTACCGCAACCCATCGAATTTACATTTATACAAAATGTAATTCAGTGACGCCTTTTTTGCGAAACTGCATTTTTTTTTTTCAAAAATGCACTTTTGCGAAAAAGCAACTAAGCGAACAGCAATGGAGGTTGTTGCATAGATGACGACATAGCGGGATGAGGGAATATTCCCTTTTCCCCACTGTAGTGCGATCTTGGAGGGAGAATATATAAGTAACAGGGGTGTGTGTGGGGACACAGCCCCCTGCATAAATGTGGTCAGTGTTGTTTTTTTTGCTTAATTTCTTTTTCGCGAAAGTGCATTTTTGAAAAAAATGCAGTTTTGGAAAAAGGGGTTGCAAAATTACGTTTCGTAGAAATGTAATTTCATTCATTGAAATGAGACCCATATATATATATATATATATATATATATATACACACACACACACACACACACACACACACACACACACACACACACACACACACACACACACACACACACACACACACACACACACACACACACACACACACACACACACACACTCATTTGGTTCTTTTTTCTTACTTCCTTTGTGTGTTAATGGGTACAGTCTCTCATTTGTTAACATTGCAGCTGGTCTGTTTTCTACAGCCATAGCTTCTGCTTCGTCATTTAAAAAGTACAGTTTTGTACCTACCATAAATGTAGATGTCCGATAGGTATGCATCTGCAGTCATAACAAATGGGTTGTCCTGCCTCAGGCAGCCCTTCGGTCGGCCGGATTCCAAAGTCTGGGTCTGGCCTCGGCTGATGTCGCACTTCACCCGACGTCATAGCTGCTGGGGTATAAAGGCATCAGCCGACGCCATTTTCCTCATTGTTTCTTGCCCCAGATGCCAGGTGCCCTCTAGGAAGGCTAAATTTGGATAAATGCAGATAATTCCAAACAGTAGAAAGCAAAATATATATACATATATACATACAAACAAATACACCATAATAGATTCCCCCAGCTAGCTAAAAGAGGGGTAAGTACCCTAGGAATACCACAGAGGGAAGGAGGGTGGGTAATCCTGACTGCAGATGCATACCTATCGGACATCTACATTTATGGTAGGTACAAAACTGTACTATGTCCTTCAAGGATGCATCTGCAGTCATAACAAATGGTTAGAATACCATAGCCAAACTGGGGGAGGAGGCACTAAGATAATGATGGTGTAGTTAAGATCCCTTGTAAAACAGCAGTTGCAAAACCTGCTCGGGATCTGGAGTATAAAGGAAGATTATAATGCTTGGCAAATGTATGCACGGAGCTCCAAGTAGCAGCTTCTAAAATGTCTTTGGTAGCCACTCCTCGTAGGAAAGCTGTAGTGGTGGCTGTAGCTCTTGTGGAGTGAGGCCTGATATTTTCAGAAGTTGTCTTTCCATGAAATGAGTAGCAGAATCGAATGCAATTTCCTATCCATTTTGAGATTGTCTGTTTTGAAATTGCTTTTCCTTGCACTCCTGTTGCCTATGCTACCAGAAGCTGGTCAGTTTTTCTGCTGGCCTTGGTTCTGTCCAGATAGTAGCACAGTTGTCTGTGTACATCCAAGGTGTGTAGCAGTTTTTCCCCCCTGTTCTGTGGGTTGGGGAAGAATGTAGGTAAATGTATGGCTTGGTTCAAGGATACCCTGGATACCACCTTTGGCATAAAAGTAGGATTGGTTCTCAGAGACACTCTATCCTGATGGAAGATAAGGAAAGGCTGCACTGCCATTAATGCCTGTAACTCAGATACCCTTCTTGCTGAAGTGATTGCTAGCAGGAAGGCAGTTTTCCAAGATAAGAACTGTAAGTCTGCTGTTGCTGCTGGTTCAAATGGGGGAAGTGTTAATTTTTCTAGCACAAAATTGAGATCCCATGCAGGCAAAGGTGGTTTCCTTGGAGGCTTTACATTTTTGATCCCTCTCAAAAATTGTCTGAGGAGAGGATGAGAGAAGACAGGAGGATCCATGTTGTACTCTGCTGAAATTGCTGATGCATGTATCTTAATGGAAAAATAGGACAGGCCATTGTGGAACAGTTCTGCTAAGTATTCCAGGATGTGTGCTAGGTTTGCTAGTGTGACATTTTCTCCCTTTTCTGCACTCCAAATGAGGAATCTTTTCCATTTGGCTGAATATGTTTTCCTTGTGGAGGATCTGCGAGCCTCCAGGATAATGTCTTTAACCCTCTGAGATAAATCAAGTTGGTTTTGTTTTATGCAATTTTCCAAGCAGTTAGCTGCAGTGTTTTTAAGTTTGGATGCAGGGTCTTGTAACTGTTCTGCATTAGAAGTAAAGGACATAGAGGTAGATGCCATGAATGCGTCCGAGACATGCTTCTCAGTAGCGGGTACCAATGTTGCCTTGGCCAGTCTGGAGCTATCAGAATTACCTTTGGCTGTTCCTCTCTGATCTTCAGTAGAACTTTGTACATCAAAGGAAGAGGTGGAAAGGCATATACTGTCAGGTCCTTCCAGCTGAAAGAAAGGGAGTCCACCCTCCAGGCAAGTGGGTGGTATACTCTTGAGCAGAATTTCTTCAGTTGGTGGTTGTGTGGGGAGGCAAACAGGTCTATCTCTGGCATTCCCCATTTCTTTGTTATGTTTTTGAAGATGTCTGGATGCAGCATCCATTCGTGAGCATCCGTGGTAGTTCTGCTTAAGCTGTCTGCTAGTGAATTCTCTTTTCCTGGTACAAATCTGGCCTGCAGTTGGATGTTGAGATTCAGGGCCAAGTTCCACAGGTCCATTGCTGTCCGGCATAGAGGGTAGGAATGCGTGCCTCCCTGTTTGTTGATGTACCACATGACTGTGGTATTGTCCGTCCTTATCAGCAGGTGTCCTTGCTGGATGAATGGTCTGAATGCCTCGATTGCATGTTTCACTGCCAGCATCTCCTTTAGATTTATGTGTAGATTCAGCTGGTCTTGTGACCATAGGCCTTGGATACACTTGTCTTCCATGTGTGCCCCCCAGCCTAGGTCCGAGGCGTCCGTGGTGATGGTCTGCCTTGGATGTGGTTTGTGGAAAGGCAATCCTCTGTTTATCTGACAGGCCTGAGCCCACCACAGGAATTCTTTTTTCAGACATAGAATGATTGGTATCTGGGCTTCTAGACTGTGTCTGTGTTGAGACCATACATTCCTTAGGTACCATTGTAACTTTCTCATATGCAGCCTGGCATGTGGGATCAATATTATGCAGGATGCCATGTAACCCAGGGCCTGCAGGACTTTCCTTGCAGTAAGCTGAGTTTGTCTTGTTAATGCCATGAAATAGACTGGTAGATGCTTTTGTTTTTCCTCTGTGAGAAAAGCCATCTGAGTTATTGTGTCCAGTTCTGCACCCAAAAATGTTATCCTTTGGAATGGCACTAGTCTTGATTTTTGTATGTTGACTGTGTATCCCAAGGCTTGCAGCAGTTGTATGACATTGGCCAAATCCTTTATTAATTTTGTCTTGTTGTCCACTTGTATTAGGCAGTCGTCCAGGTATGGGTAGATTTGAATTCCCTGAAGCCTGCAATGAGCAATTACTGATGCCAGGCATTTTGTGAATACTCTGGGCGCAGTAGATAAGCCAAAGGGCAATGCTGAGAATTGATAATGCTCTGATCCTGCAAGAAATCTGAGGTGTCTTCTGCAATCTGGTCATATAGGGACGTGCAGGTATGCCTCCTTGAGATCTAGAGTCACCAGCCAAGACTCCTTGCCCAACATGGGAAGAAGTTGCTGTAGGGTCAGCATTTTGAATTTTGGAACAATGAGGTATGTGTTCAGTGCGGACAAATCGAGAATAGGCCTCCATTGATTTTCTTTTCTTGGTACAAGGAATAGTCTGGAGTAAAATCCTTGGCCTTGTTCCATAGATGGTACCTTTTCTATTGCTCTCATCCTTAGTAAACTGATGATTTGTTTTAGAGCCTCTGATTTCTGGCTTGGTGGAAGGTTTGGCATTCCTCTCTTTTTTGGTAGAGTGTGGAAGTGAAACCTGTAGCCCTTGTCTATTGTTTGTAAAGTCCATTTGTCTCCTGTAATACAATGCCAATTTCTTGAGAATAAGGCTAGCTTTCCACCCAAGGGTGCTTCCAGTTGTTCCCTGGTAGGCGGAATCAGAGCCAAGTCATTGTGTCTGTCCTGTAGAAGAGGTTGCAGTCGCATCTGTGGCGGCACTTCTTTGGTTGGCAGGTTGCCACTGACGACCCCTGTAGGCACCCCTAGATTGACCTCTGCCTCTTGGGCATCTATTTCTGCCTCTCTGTGCTCTGGAGGTGTCTGGAAAGGACCAATTCTTTGAAGGCCAATTTCTGCTAAACCTCGGAGGTTGGACCTGCAAAAAATCCTTGACTGTTTGGACAGATTTTGCTTTTTCTTCCACTTTCTTTAGAACCTCCTGTGCAGGGGAGCCAAACAAACTTTGTTTCTCCATAGGGGCATCCAGGAGTTTAGACTTAACATGGTCTGGTAAGGATTGTTCTTTTAACCAGGCATGCCTTCGAATCACTGCTCCAGTCATAGCTGATCTAAATGAAGCCTCCAGTGCATCATAGCCACATTTTAAGAAATGATTACTGACCTGCTGAGAATTGTGTACCAAATCCTGAAGGGACTTACGGTCTAAAGGTTCAGAAGAGGCCAGCTTTTTATTCAGCTGATCTAACAAAAATTCCTGGTACTGTATCATGTGAAATTGACAGTTTAAAGCCCTGGCAGAAAGAGTAGCAGATGTATAAACCTTTTTACCCCATCTCTCTAATGCTCTAGAGTCTCTTTCAGAGGGTAGTGGGTTTTTGGCAGAGGCAGCTGCAACACCTTTAGGGCCCTGAGAAATGGTTTCTGGGTCTGCAGCATGAGCCTTATACAAGTGGTAGTGAGAATCCGGGACCCTGTAGTATCTGTCAGGCTTTGCAGGGGCCGGGGGAAGAGAATCATGGGCAGTACTGGCATCATTGTATGCGTCATCAACAACTGATAGTACAGGTGGAATGGCTAAAGGCCTATGCTGTGGTAAGTGTAAAAAAGTCCTTAGCCTTTTCCTAGAATCAGAAAAATCCTGACCCTGCCATTGGAAGTGTTCCCTCATTGAGTGTAGGGTTTCCCCAAAAGAAAATTCTTCTGGAGGTGAGGCAGAAGGAAAGGAGTCTTCTGCATCAGAATCCTCATAAGGTGAGTACGGGCCTTCCTGATGGTCCGAAACATCTGAACCATCCGAGGAGTAGTCAGAGGACAGAGGTTCAGGGGGTTCAGTCCTAGGCCTCTTTTCAGGACGGGGTTGTGAGGCCCTGTCTGGGTGAGGATGGGTTCCCCTGATCAGAGAAATAAGGTCCTCAGCAAGGCTGAGAATCTGGGAACTTGAGGTAGGCCTGTGAGAGGGAGCTTTTGAAGGTAAGGCCTTGGAAAGTTTGGCTGCTTTAGCCCTGGAAAAGGCCTTGATAGACATAGAAGCAGGGGGTCTAGATGCCCCATGTGCAGGAGTAGAGATGTCCAACGGAATAGTGTCAGACAACTCTTGTGTGCCTGCTACTTCAGCAGGAATTTCTGTAGCCGACTCAGCCATGGCCTGTGTGGCCTCGGTTATCGGAGGCATGCTTTCGGCGAAGGAGAACCGAGGTCTCGGTTTCAGCGAAACCGAGACACTCATGTAGGCCTAACCGTGGTTTCAGCCGAAACCGCGGCGCAGTGTCGGTCCTTTTCTTTTTAGCTAAATGTGTAGTCGAGTCTCCGGCATTTTATATGCAAAAGTGGAGCCAAAAACTCTTCTGCAAACTCCGACCGACGTCTAAGAGTCCGTCGGTTGAAGGAAGCACAGGCTAAACAAGCTGATACTTCGTGGTCTGGGCCTAAGCAAGGAAGGCAGTAAGAGTGGAAATCCTTATGAGGTATTTGTTTCCCACAAGTTAAACAATTATTTACTTTGTCTGACATCGGCTGAGGCAAGAAAGAGTCCCCAACGGGGTACTTAGCTTTTTAGAAGTCTTGATGCGCTGAAATCTCTGGATCTGACCGACCGGCACTTGCGAACAGCTTCTGCTTCGGGCACCGCGCGGCAAGAAAGACTGAGGAAAACGGCGTCGGCTGATGCCTTTATACCCCAGCAGCTATGACGTCGGGTGAAGTGCGACATCAGCCGAGGCCAGACCCAGACTTTGGAATCCGGCCGACCGAAGGGCTGCCTGAGGCAAGACAACCCATTTTGTTATGACTGCAGATGCATCCTTGAAGGACATCTGTGCGTATATGTGGAGGTGTGGGTGAGGGGGGAGTACTTCTATATCCACCTCTGCAGCTTTCACAGGTCACACTTCTAAGACACCTTCTCTGTCTGGTAATACTGCCTCTGTTTCTGACAACAATGTTAGTTCATACCTAAGTCTAGCTCTCTTCTGATTTTCCAGAAGAAATCAACAATTATTTCTATTTTTTTTCTTGTGGCTAATGTTTCTATGCACAGACTCATGTCAACTTAGCTGACCATTTCAGTGTCCTGTTCTGCTCTGCTGGTATCACATCCTTGACATACCCCCCCCCCCCCAAGCAGGAAGGTGTAAAAGGTGAAATTCCATCATAGTGTAGAATTGGGGTATTTTTTTGGGTATCCCATGTGTAGGTGTAGTGCTTCTATCTAGCAATGCTGCTTAGGTGAGGAACAGCTCTATGAAACACACAGAAACTAATTTCCAGTTCAAGTGAAACAGAAATGGTTGAAAGGGGAGCTAATTACAATATGTATCTTGTTTGTGGTGGGCAAATCTTCCCAAACCCCACAAGCAAGTGGTCAAATCTCTTGTACATCATAAACATTATATAATCAAAGCTGATACTGTACCTTATAGAAAAGTATACTTTCCCTGTGTACCAACCTTGGGCAATAGACATGGCTTTCAGTGACTGCTGCAGTTCAATGGCAACATCTGGTCAGTGGTCTTAGAATGATTATTATATTTCTAACTGATTTTCGGGGTGTGTTCAGTGTACTACTGCCTCGTATCCTTCTGTTTCTTATGAAGTGCTCACTGCGCTTCTTGGTCTCCACTGGAGAATTTATCACAGCAGGAGTGAGGAACATCCTCCACCACTCCTCAGAGAAGGCTAATTGCCCAAAGAAATTCCTCCTTCGGCTCACAATTCAGACCTGTAATAGTACACAGGTGTAAGCAACCTACACTGTCATCACTCTGCATGTGCCAGTGAGGCCATTTTGACCTGCTTTGCATCTTTTTATATGTCACATGGTGGAAACCAAAACAGGAACACAAGGGATCCTTGACACTGCATTCCTTTCCATACGCTGTGCTTTTTTGCCTCTTAAATGAGTCTGTGGTCTTTCTACTAATATTCCAAACAGTGGATGAAGATGACATCAAAAGTACTCATATCCCCTCCCCAACACACACACCACCCCAGGATGCTCATGCGAGGTATATAATGTCTTATTTTGAAGAGGAGTGCATTCCTTATTTGTTTGTACAGGGCAGTTTATATCTATAGTTTTATTTGATATTACCAGGGTTATTCTGTAGATTTCCTTCAAGAATGCAACTGCAGTCATAACATGTGGGTTGTCCTGCCTCAGGCAGCCCTCGGTCAGCCGGATTCCAAAGTCTGGGTCCGACGTCTGCTGATGTCGCATTTCTCTCCGACGTCAGAGCGGCTGGAGTATATAAGCATCAGCCGACGCCATTTTCTTCAGTCTTTCTTGCCGCACGGTGCCCGAAGCAGAAGCAGTTCGCAAGTGCCGGTCGGTCAGCTCCTGTATTCTACGATACCGAAGTCATCAAAAAAGCTAAGTACCCCGTTGGGGACCTTTTCTTGCCTCAGCCGATGTCAGAAATTACTGAAAAAGTTAACAATTGTCTTTTTTGTGGTAAACAAATACCTCATAAGGATTTCCACTCTTACTGCCTCCCTTGCTGGGCCCAGACCACGACGACTCGGCCTGTGTAGCCTGTGTTCGCTTCAACAAGCGCCGGCGGAGTTCGCTGAAGATTTTTTTGTCGATAAATTTGCTTACACCATGCCGTCGGATCTTCCGACATCGCAAACTCCCAAAAAGCGAAAAGACCGGGACCGACATCCTCGGCTCGTGTCTACCACCGACTCCACGCTAAAACCTAGCGCGAGTGCTCCGGTTCCCTCTGAGACGGTCTCTCCACCACTCCGAACCGAAGACACCGCATTACCGACGACTCCGATTCCAGACATTACTCCGACGCCAGTTATAGATTTTCCTCCGGATACCGAAACCGAGGAAATGCCCGAGACCATTGCTGTAGACAAGGTCACTCCTGCACGTGGAGCTGCCAGGCCTCCTATGGCCATGTCTATTAAGGCCTACACTAGGGCTAAGGCAGCCAGCAAAACAAAGCATATTACTTCTAAATCCTTACCTCAGCCGACTCCGGAGACACAAATTAATTATGTCCATGGCTGCTGATTTAATTTCCATGATGAGAGGTTCACAGGCCCATCCTGAGAGAGCATCACAGCCTCCTCCTGATAAAAGGCCCCGGGTTGAACCCTCTGACCCTACTCCTTCAGATGAAGACTCTGAGGGCTCTGTCCACTCTGATAGCCAGGAAGAGCTCTTCCAGACCTATGAGGACTCGGATGCAGAAGATTCCATACCTTGCCTCCCTCCTGAGGATATTTCTTTTGGGGAAGTTCTGCACACCATGAGGGAACATTTCAAGTGGCAGGGCCAGGAATATTCTGATTCCAGGAAACACCTTAGGACTTTCCTTAAGAAGCCTCAGCACAGGCCCTTAGCTATTCCTCCTGTACTTGGTGTTCTGGATGATTTGTATTCTGATTCTAGTGCTACCCCTGATTCTCTCCCTCCTGCTCCAGCCAAGCCAGACAGGTATTACAGGGTCCCAGAAACTCATTCCCATTTATTCAGGGCCCATACTGTTGATTTGGAAACTATTTCACAGGGGCCTAAAGGAGTTTCAGCCTCCACCTCAAAAAATCCTTTGCCCTCCAACAGGGAAGCAAGGTCATTAGAGAGATGGGGTAAAAGGTTTACACATCCACTACCTTATCTATGAGAGCTTTAAATTGTCCTTTTCATATGTTCCAATATCAGGATTATCTCTTAGAAGATTTACAAAAAACATTAGCTTCTCCTGATCCTTTAGACAGGAAGACTTTGCAGGAAGCTGTACATAACACTCAGCAAGTAAGCAATCACTTCCTGCAGTGTGGATATGATGCACTGGAAGCTTCATGTAGGGCAGCTATGACAGGGGCAGTGATGCGTAGACATGCTTGGTTAAAAGATCAACCTCTACCAGATCATGTAAAAGCAAAACTTCTGGATGCACCTTTGGAAAAGAACAAGCTTTTTGGTGCAAATGCTAAGGATGTGTTAAAGACCATCGAAGAAAAAGCAAAATCTGTTCAAACTGTAAAGGATTTCCTCCAGGTACAACCCCCCAGATTCAGTAGGGATTGGCCTTCAAAAAACTGGTCCTTTCCTAATCCAGAAAAGTTTCAAAGGGGTAAGAACAGACGTGGCCGAGGAAGAGGCCAATACAGAGGCCCTTACAGGGGACGTCAATGGCAGCCAGGAAACCAAAGAGGTGACGCAGGGGTTTCTCCTGCCCAACAACCACAATCTCAATGACTTTCCTCTACTACCGCCTACCAGGGAACAACTAGAAGCTCCCTTGGGCGGGAAATTATCTCTGTTTGCAGAAAACTGGCACAGACTGACAAAGGACAAATGGATTTTGGACATTATAGACCGAGGGTACAGGTTTCATTTTCATACCTTACCAAGAAAACAAGGCATGCCAAATCTACCACAACATCAAAGGGCAGAGGCTATCAAGCAAATCACTCTGCTAACTCGAATGAAAGCAATAGAAAGAGTTCCACAACAAGAACAAAAACAGGGGTTTTACTCAAGTCTGTTCCTTGTTCCAAGAAAAGAAACTCAATGGAGACCAATACTGGACTTGTCCGCATTAAACACCTTTCTCATAGTACCAAAGTTCAAAATGCTGACTCTACAGCAACTCCTTCCCATGCTGGGCAAGGAGTCATGGCTGATTACTCTGGACCTCAAGGAGGCATATCTGCATGTCCCTATCAGACACAGCTGCAGAAGATACCTCAGATTTCTTGCAGGGCCAGAGCATTATCAATTCTCAGCATTGCCATTTGGCTTATCTACTGTGCCCAGAGTGTTTACAAAATGCCTGGCTTCAGTAATTGCTCATTGCAGGCTCCAGGGTATACAAACTTACCCGTACCTGGACGACTGCCTCATACAAGCGGACGACAAATTGATGTTGACAAAAAATCTGGAATATGTCATACGATTACTTCAAGCTCTGGGATACACAGTCAACTTCCAAAAGTCAAGACAGCAGCCATCCCAGCAAATAATCTTCTTAGGAGCCAAACTAGACACAGCCTCTCAAATGGCTTACCTGACAGAAGACAAGCAAGAGAAGTTAACTCAGTACTTCAAAGGTTTAGCAAAACTCACCCAGATGACTGCAAGGAGATCCCTACAGGCCCTGGATTACATGGCATCCTGCATTCTACTGGTTCCATTAGCAAAACTACACATGAGAAAGCTTCAGTGGTACCTAAAAAGCGTTTGGTCTCAGCACAGCAACAACTTGGAGACAATCATACCACTCATTCCATGCCTACAAAAGGAATTCCTATGGTGGGCCTCGGTGAGCCAGGAAAACACAGGTATGTCATTCAAAAAAACCACAGATAACACAGACCATGACTACAGATGCCTCAGACCTTGGATGGGGGGCACACATGGAAGGCAGGTGTATACAAGGACAATGGTCTCCAAAGGAAACACATCTGCATATAAACCAAAAGGAAATGCTGGCAGTAATGCATGCTATCGAGGCTTTTCAAAACCAACTCCAGCAAGGTCACTTAATGATACGGGCAGACAACACCACTGTGATGTGGTACATAAACAAGCAGGGGGGCATCCACTCTTACCCCCTTTGCAGACTGACAATGCAGCTTTGGGAGAAATCACTGAGTCTAAACATCCAGTTACAATCACAGTTTGTTCCAGGAAAAGACAATGTGTTGGCGGACAGCCTAAGCAGGAATTTCACAGATCCACACGAGTGGAGGTCACATCCGAAGGCTTTCAGACAACTCACTTCGACATGGGGCAAGCCAGAAGTGGACCTATTTGCCTCTCACCTCAATCATCTCCTACCAAAATTTTGCACAAGGACATACCATCCAAAGGCTTGGAAAATAGATGCTCTTTCATTCAACTGGAACTCCCTAGCAATCTATGCATTCCCACCTCTGCCACTGATGACCTCAGTATTACTAAAGATCAAAGCAGAGAAGCCCAAGGGAATCATAATAGCTCCGGATTGGCCAAGACAACACTGGTACCCACTACTACGGAGCATATGTCACACCAGGAGGTGGGCCCTCCCTCAGTGGCCTCTACTTTTGACTCAACACAATTTCGAAACACTACATCCAAACCTTCAGACTCTGCAGCTAACAGCCTGGGAGATCCCATAAATAACTTCAGCTTATCTCTCTCCAAGGAAGTTCAGCGGATACTAACAGAGGCTCGAAGACCATCCACCAGAAAGGTCTACTTAGCAAAGTGGAAAAGATTCAGCAATTGGAATACCAGCAAAGGGCATGATGCATCATTACTGAACATCCCACTTATCTTGGAATATTTGGCAGATATGTTACAGAGTGGCCTCTCATATTCTTCAATAAAGATACACGCATCTGCTATTTCAGCTAGATACAACACTGATCCTCCTGTTTTTTCTCACCCCTTACTAAGACAAATCTATGAACACACATTGGCCATCAAGAACAAAGACAAAAACAACTCACTAGCAAGACATGCTCTGGTGTGCGAAGAATTCAAGAAATTTGAATTTTTCGTACTAGACCAGGTTGAGAAGGGGGTTTTCAAAGGTGATGTCAACAACACACTAGAACAAAGGGAGACATTGTGGCAACTGATACTAGGAGCGGACCATTTACCAGGTTTAAATGAATCCATAAACATGAAATGCTTTTTAATATACAAATAGGCATTAGATGTATCACAGGCCAGTACATTGACCAAAGTCTTTCAAGGCCACATATTTTTGAGGCATAAGGAGTCCAGTATAGGACAGTCATGTATTGTCTGGACATTGTGGTTTCAAGATCTAAAGAAAGTAGGTGAATTAAGAAACACATTTTGGTAAGAGGACAACTAGACATCTATGAGTAAGTGTGTTTTGGCTACATTAAACCTGGGTTTGGGTACCAAGGTTAGTCAAAAGCATCACTAGGTAGAACAGTCGAATAACATCAAGTAGACAGTCTATAGGAGGGTAGTCTGGTACTATTTCAACACCAAGGATAGAGACAACAAATGCAGTGACACATACATCTAAGGAACAATCCAAAAAGGATAGTTTTTCACAAACTTAGGTGAATTATACTGGTACAAGAACTGTTTTTGACAAATGCAAACATCACGTTCCGTATGTGGTGTTGTGCAATGATATGAATGGAGTTGTTTGACAATGAATTGTGGATTTTGTATGTCAACCTTTAGATTTTTATTATAGCAGTGTATGCAATTAGATAAGAATTTAATAATTGTTTTGTATTGATTTTTTATATATTGTGGATTATAGAATGGTATCGTAATGTTTTTAAGAAAGCATGTCAGTTTTATGTAAAATGAGTGACAAAAAAGTTAGTATTTCTTTCATTTTGCAATTTTACCTGTCAGGTTTGATAGCTTAAATTTGATGTTTTCAAATAAGCAGATAGAAATAACATACTAAATATAGTGTATAGTTAAGAAGATACAATATTTACAGCATCAACTGTATTTACTTACTGTCACAAACAGTTTTTTACTGCTGATAGAGAAAGTCAATTGATGACATCATTTCCTGTAAGTACTTTATAAAAGACTCAAGCATGAGGGGGCTTGTTGTCTTTGTTTCTGAAGAAGTTCACGGAAAATAAAGTGAAAGAAAGCGCTAGTTTTCATTGCCTCTATTGTGGATTATTCTACTTTCACTGTCCTTTTAATTTTTTAAGTTTGTTTTTTCGGCTTAGTCCGAAATTTGTACGTGGTTCATATGTTACAGAGTGGCCTCTCATATTCTTCAATAAAGATACACGCATCTGCTATTTCAGCTAGATACAACACTGATCCTCCTGTTTTTTCTCACCCCTTACTAAGACAATTCCTCAGGGGAATCAAGAACATTAAGCCACCAAGAAAGGCCCCAGTGCCAGCCTGGTACCTCAATTTTGTCTTAGAAAAACTGACTCTACCTCCTTTTGAGCCAGCAGCTTCAGTTGACTTGCAATTTCTCTCATGGAAAACAGCCTTCCTGTTGGCAATTACCTCAGCAAGAAGGGTTTTGGAACTACAGGCCCTAATGGCAATACCACCCTTTATTATTTTCCACAGAGACAGGGTTTCATTAAGGACCAACCCTACCTTTATGCCAAAGGTGGTATATAGGGTTTCTCTAAATCAAGCCATTCATCTGCCTGCTTTCTTCCCCAATCCTGAGAATAAGGGGGAAAGGCTTTTGCATACCTTGGACATTCATAGACAACTTCGATATTACCTGGACAGAACCAAGGCCAGTAGGAAGTCTGAACAGCTTTTTGTAGCTTACGCCCCTGCAGTCCAAGGAAAAGCAATTTCAAAACAGACTATTTCTAAATGGATTGGACATTGCATCAGATTCTGTTATTCCTTTCATGGAAAGACTGTTCCAGCCTATGTCAGACCACATTCCACCAGAGCTACAGCCACCTCTACAGCATTTTTAAGAGGGGTGCCTACAAAGGACATTCTAGAAGCTGCTACAAGGAGCTCCGTGCATACATTCTCAAAACACTACAATCTCCCCTATATTCCAGATCCAGAGCAGGCTTTGCTTGGGCAGTCCTGCAGGGTTTGATTGCCACACCATCTCTTTCCTAGAGCATACCTCCTCCCCCAGCTAAGCTATGGTATTCTACCCACATGTTATGACTGCAGTTGCATTCTTGAAGGACATAGTACAGTTTTGTACCTACCATAAATGTAGATGTCCGATAGACATGCAACTGCAGTCGGGTTTTCCCTCCCTCCATACCCCTCTATGCTTAGGGTCCACTCCTATCCCCCTCACTCCTAGCTGGGGATATCTGTTATGGTGTATTTGTTTTATTGCTCATGTATTTGTTTGGAATCCTGTTTTTGTCTTCCAATTTGATTACAGCCTTCCTTGGAGGGCACCTGGCATCTGGGGCAAGAAACACTGAAGAAAATGGCGTCAGCTGATGCTTATATACTCCAGCCGCTCTGACGTCAGAGAGAAATGCAACATCAGCCGATGTCGGACCCAGACTTTGGAATCCGGCCGACCGAGGGCTGCCTGAGGCAGGACAACCCACATGTTATGACTGCAGTTGCATGTCTATCGGACATCTACATTTATGGTAGGTACAAAACTGTACTTTTTCTAACCCTCATAATTACTGCACAATGTTCATTTGTCTTGAAAATATTTGTTTTGTTTCATATACTATAATGTTGTTCATTTAGAATGACAGTTACAGTTTTGTGTGTTTGATATAATATGGCTATTAATGTTTCTGCTTTCTCAGTGTAACTAATTTTTGTAAGGTAGTTTAGTTTAAATATTTTTGTGAACTTATAAATCATTCAACAGTTATTCGTTTACTATATGTTATTTATCGTAGTTTGAAGTCTTTTATTTTACATGCACTGGTATGTGGTCTGATATGTAAAGGTCTTTTTACTCTCCATTTATACATCCTAACACCACAGATATGCAGATACAGCACATGAAATATATTTTGCCATGCATTTTACGCTCTTTGCATTAAGACTACTATTATTTTGACCTTCTTTTCACATTTTTTTAATATATTTATCATACTCATTTCTTGATCGACCATAACTTTCAACTGTCCAGATTTTTGTGTCATATTTTAGGTCTGTTCCTCATAAAATTAGTGGATCTGAAGTAGTTTACTTCATTTGATCTTCAACCTGTGGGTCTTTGGATCTGCATCGGATCTGATATGGCAGCATTTTCCAGCTATGGCTCTGAGCTCCATGCTGCTCCCCTTACCCATAATGCCCCACTGTCTCCCTTCTCCGCACAGATCTCGTTTGGTGCCTGAGAGTGAACAAGCATGGTCCAAGCTCCAGCGTTTTTTTTTTTTGCCATATTTGTAAGGTTGTATTTCTCTATTTTAGCTTTTCTCTTGACTTTCTCTTCTCTTGAACTTTTCTGTATTTCCCCGGGGTTCTTCATTTAGTTAAAAAAAAAATTAGGCTTTCCTTTCCCTTTTCTCTTTCTCTTTCCTATGTGAGTGTGTGTATTTCTGGGCCGGCTGAAGGGATGGCGGATGCCCCGAAGCCTGGTTTCAGAAAGTGCACAAGGTGTGGCCATAAGCTTTCCCCGGCAGATGGCCACACTCTGTGCATGGTCTGCTTGGGGGCTGAACACCTCCAGTCCCCCTGTCCTATTTGCGCTGGGTTTAACTCCAGGGCACTTAAGGACAGGCGGGACAAATTGATCCTTAAGGGCCCGTTGCCCTCTTCTGCTGGGACTGCAGTGGCTGCTGCTCCATCTTTTTCTTTCCCAGCCTCTGGGACTCACACTCCCACTAAGACGTCCGGGGAAGGGGATCAGGTTAAGAAGAACCAGCCTCACAAGCAATCCCCGGACTGCTTGTCCAGGCTGGCCCACTGCCAAAAGTGAAGCCTTTATCCAGGCCTGTGACTCCTAGGCTCAGGTCCTCTACGTTTTCACCTGAGCCCAAGGAACAACAAAGCCAGTCTCCTGGTAGGTCTTCCTCCCACCGGCACTCCCGTCCAATTTTGGCAGTGTCCTCCCGCTCCACTCGGAAGCGGAGATAGACAAGATGATATGGAGGTTTATTTGCACTTAGACACAGATAGGGGTCTTGCCAGGGCCTTCTCCCTCCTGAGCGGGTCCCTTCCAACCATTGTTCTGTCCTATTACTCCTTCTCCGATCCAACCCGTGGTTTCGGAGTCATTGGATCCGAGGATGATCAGAGTCGAGGGGTCTGCGCCGATGGTACCCTGTACCTTGACGCCAGCCTGTGCTTTGAGTTTGTTGGACCTGAGAGGATCAGATTTGAGCTCTCGGAGCTGCAGCCTCGGGGTCGGATCCGAGGGGGTGTTTTCTGCTCCAAGCTTGCCGGAGAGGAGCATCCCTCTCCGTATCTCGGCTCCAACAGGTTCAGCTCTGATTCCCTGTCGGAGCAAGGGGGAGCGGCGTCCGCTTTTTCTGCCCAGGAGGCATTTTCCCCCTCTGCATTCGATGTGGTGGAGAGGGTTCTCACGGGATCTAGATCTCAGACCATCGCATCCTCTGAATCTGTCCAGACCCCCTGACTCTGAGTGTGGTTCTGGCTATCTTGCCTCTCAGGGACAGTCCATGCACATAATGCCTCAGGTAGTTCCGCCGCCGGAACAGCCCATTTGCGAGTCCTCCCCAGACAGTCCCCCTGAGGAGGCCCCCAGCAAACATACATGAAAAAGGAGGCACTTGGACTCTACAACAGAGTCCCTCATGGAGGACATGGCTTGTATGAAGGGGAAGGCTCCCCAAGGTACCCCCCCCCGAGGATGTCTCCTTTGGGGACATCATGGAGCTTCTCCACCGGGGGGGGATGGTCCATCCCAAAGCCAGCCTCTGCTGAGTCTGTGTTTCTGAAGGCATTAGGCTTGGGCCCATCTACCTCTTGGGTGTCTGCTCCTGCCGATCCACTTGTGGAACTAATAACATCTAGGGCTTGGAAGGAGCTGGACACCATAGAGCCAATACCTAAGCTTCTGGATAAGGTTTTGAGTCCCCCCTTAGACAAGCTTCACTGGCACAAGGGATCTTCTGTAGATGCTATGATGGTGGCAATGGCCACTAAGAAGGAGCTCGTTCAGGAGAGCTTCACGGTCCACCCTCCTGTCTGAGAGTCAAGAGCGATGGATCACTTTGGGAAGTGAGTTTATGCTTTGGAGACCTTCTCTGTGAGGGCGCTGAATTATATGGCGCACATTGTCTGACTTCAGAGAGATCTTGTCAAGGAAATCACAGAGTCAACCCCAGGGTCCATGTCGGCAGAGGACAAGAAGATGTTCGATGCACGAATAGCCACCCTAAAAGCAGTAGCCAACATGTCCATTAGTTTGCTATCCCATACCATGGAGGGAGCTGCATGGGCAGCAGGGACAGGTGTTGCCATCAGGTGTCACACTGGCTCCACTTATGTTAATTCTTAGAGCCTTTCAAGGCATCTTTTACCAATGCTCCTTACAATGGTTCTTCCCTGTTCGGGAAGACGGTCAGACAAACTTTGGCCCAGAGTGAGAAGGACGGAAAGACACTGTCTGGTGTCAGGATCTGCTTCTCCTCGCCTCAAAGGCCCTTTTCCAGGAACCAGCAAGGCCCAAAGAAGATGTGGTTCCACAAGTCTCAGGCATTTTTCCAGGAGGCACAGGACTCATACTGCCCCAGAGGCAGAGGGGGATTTGACAGATGCCACCCTAGAGGCAGCAGCCCTGAGAGGTTGCCCGATTGTTCATCTCTGGAGGCAGTCAGGGGTCATTTGTTGCTACACCCTTTAGCATGAGAGTCCATACCAACAGATCAATGGGTGTTGCGCATCATATCCAGAGGATATTCTGTTCCGTTCCGGGAACCTCCCCCATCCAACAAAGCCCTCCCGGACATCCCACCAGCACAGCGGGAGGAGGCAGCAGTACAAATAGATTCACTGCTAAGGAAAAGAGTCATCCAACCGGTCCCCCTACACCAGTCCGGATCCGGAGTTTATTCCAGGTTCTTTTTAGTGCTGAAAAAGACGGGGGACCTCAGACAAATCTTGGATCTGTCCAAATTTAACCTATCTGTAACCAAGACAAAATTCCAGAAGGTCACAATTCAATCTATCCTGCCCTATCTGCAGGCCAGAGACTGGATGTGGTCATTCAATCTCCAGGATGTGTACTATCACATCAAGATGGACAGGCGCTCCTGGAGGTTCCTTCACTTCTGGCTGGGTGCCAATCATTATCAATTTCAAGACCTTCCCCGGGTGTTCACCAAGGTAATGGTGATAGTAGCAGCTCAACTGAGGCTTCAGGGTATTCAGGTCTTTCCATACCTGGACGATTGGCTCTTTACTTCCCCTTCAGAGCATCTAGTTTGTCAGACCAGGGACTCCTCCCTCCAGCTAGCCAACAAGTTGGGCATCACAATCAACATGAATAAATCTGCTCTACTCCCAGTTCGGGTTTTGGATTTCATCGGGGCATGGCTAGACACATTACAAATGAGGGTGTTCCTTACATCAGACAGAATACACAGTCTGAGGTTACACATTTTACACATTCTTCAGACCCATTTACGGACAGCTGAGGCAGTGTTAAGAGCATTGGGGTCTATGGCGGCCACGATCAATATTCTTCCAATGGCGCGTCTTCATATAAGAGTGTTGCAGTGGACACTTGCAGTTCAGTGGTCCCTGTTAGACCTCCCTTTGTCCTTTCCGGTGAGAATCTTAAGAGCGTGCAGGGACTTCCTTTAATGGTAGATTCAGTCCCCAGATCCCCTCATGGGATGCCTGCTCCAACCTGCCTTTTCCAAGACCATGGTGACCATGGACGCCTCCCTTCTAGGGTGGGTGGGGGGGCACTTTTCAGGAAGGACAGTCCAAAGCATGTATGTGGTCCCCTTCCAAGACCTATCTGAACATCAATGTTCTAGTGATGAGAGCAGTTCTTCTTGTGTTACAGGCCCTTCATGCTCATCTTCCTCTAGGAATGATTGCAATTCAGAAGGACAGTATGTCAGTGGTCTGATATATCAACAAACAAGGGGGAACCAGATCTTATCTCCTGTGTCAAGAAGCCATGAGAGTGTGGGAATGGGCGATCTCCACCAGTCATTTTCTGGTTGCAATGCACATTCCGGGATGGTCCAACATTCTAGCGGACAGGCTCAGCAGATCTATCTTGATGCCTTATGAGTGATCTCTGAATCCTTCAGTAGCGGAACAGATCATTCTAGAGTGGGGTTGTCCTTGCTGCAATCTCTTTGCATCTCTTTCCAACGCGAAATGCAGTGAGTTTTTTGCTCTGAACCCACTGCCAGGGGAAACCCCCAGAGATGCTCTGATTCATGCTTGGCCTCCCAGTCTTCTTTATGCATACCCTCCTCTTCCCCTTATGTTGAAGTTTCTGCAGAAAGCCCAAAGGCTGGGGAGCACTGTGATCCTCATCGCCCCATTCTGGCCTCGACAGGTTTGGTTTCCCTTACTCAGGTCTCATCTAGTTGTTCCACCATGGACTTTGGATCCGGTTCCAGATCTTCTCTTGTATCCCTTGGGGGATCCCACACCCAGACCTGGACAGTCTGAAGCTCACTGCTTGGCTGCTCCAGTTCCCATGATTATTACGACTCCCGATTTGTCATCCCCTGTTAAGTCTATTCTGGTAGCGGCTCACAAATCTTCTACCAGAAAAGTATATAGTAGTAAATGGAAATGTTTCTCTATATGGGCCACTCAGTGGTCCCTGGACCCTTTTACTGCATCTCTTTCGGCAGTCTTAGATTTTCTGGCTAGCATTTTTCAACAGGGTGCCAGTTCCTCTATGGCTAAAGTCCAACGGACAGCCATTTCTAATTTTCATGTGGGGGTAAATATGTCTTCATTGGCTTCCTCTAAACTTTGTAAGACCTTTCTTAAAGGTGCTTTTCTTCTTAGACCCCTGGTAAAGGATCCTATCCCACCATGGGACCTTACCTTACTGTTGCAGGCATTGGTTTCTCCCCCCTTTGAGGCTGCGGCTTCAGTGGATTTGCAATTTCTGACCTGGAAAACTGCCTTCTTGGTTGCCATCATTTCCACCAGAAGGGTGCCGGAGCTTCAGGCTCTTTCAATCAAAATGCCCTACATGATTTTTCATAAAGATAGGGTGTCGCTACGCACTAACCCTTCCTTCCTTCCTAAGGTAGCTTCAGAAGCCAATATTAATCAGACCATTAACTTGCCAGTCTTTTTTCCTAACTACCAGAACAAAGGGGAATACAGGTTACACTTATTGGATGTACATAGACAATTGAGCTTTTACCTACACAGGACTAAACCCTTCCGCAAATCTGATCAACTTTGTGTCTTATGCCAAACTTTTCTTCGGTAAACCAGTTTTGAAAGTGACAATTGCTCACTGGATTTCAGAATGCAATGGCCAAGCCTATTTGGAGAGAGGTTTGTCTCTGCCAGGGAAAGTGAAAGCTCATTTGACCTGATCTATGGCTACGTCGGCGGCCTTTTGGTCCAGGGTATCTTTGGATGATATTTGTTCGGCTGCCACTTGGGCCTCATCTCATACCTTTATTTTGCATTATAAATTAGACATTGTCTCTAGGAGTAGCACATCCTTTGGCTCTGTGGTGCTCCAGAACATCCTTCCATGAGGGCCACTCAAGAGTTTGGTAGCTGGGGACTCTGTCCCACAGGTTGAAGATCAAATGAAGTAAACTACTTCAGATAAAGAAGTTATGTACTCACCATAACATTCCATCTGAGTAGTTGCACTTCATTTGTCTTCAACCATCCCCCCGCCTTCCCCCTAACCTTATCACTCAGATTGTGATATGTTTTCTTATCAGATGGTTGTTGTTGGCATCCTTGGTCCTGTCCAGGCTAAGAGTTTTTTGTATTGGTTATCCTGGTGATAAGGTGTCATTGGGTCGGGTGTCTGATACATGTTAGGCAGCAAACTCGATCTGAGGGGAGAAGGGAGATAGGGGAGCATTATGGGTAAGGGAGGAGCATGGAGCTCTGAGCTATTGCTGGAAAATGCAGCCATGTTGGATCCGATGCAGATCCAAAGACCCACAGGTTGAAGACAAATGAAGTACAACTACTCAGATGGAATGTTATGGTGAGTACATAACTACTTTTTTTTTCTGACAATTCATTGAGGACTGAAGTCATTAAATAATGACAGGCATTTGTTTGTTATAAGGTCTTTCAATAAAATATATTTTGGGAAAATAATGACAGACACTTGAGTTTCAGACTTCATAACCAACAGAAAATGGATGCTAATGCAAAAACTGTTATTCTAGTGACTTTCTAAATTTATGAGAGCATCATTTAAAGTCTGTCCCTGATGTGGGGCCTTTGTTCTCCCATTATTTTAGGCTTTCATCAGAATTACTGTGCTAAGATGTAGAAATGTGTGTGCTGCACCCCTCTATGTTTGCTTTCTTTTCTGATGTCCTTTCTGAGTCTTACCTTTGAATACAAAAGCTGATATAACTGAATCACAGAATCCCACTCTGACTACTAAAGTCATCAAGAAATCCTTTTATAATGTATAGGCTGAATCAAATGAGAAATACATTGACAAACCATTACATATTTGCCTTTCATGTGCCCCCTAGCTTTTACATATCTTACTTTTTTTATCTGCCACTTACATGTTACATGAAAATGAATTATTTTAGATGTTAATACTGCCACACCTCTTTTCATTTATATATGGAACTGGGCTCAAAATATTCAAAACTGTAGTCTTCCTAAATGTCATATTCACTTTTTTGTTAAAGGTGTTTCTTACATCATAAGAGCAGCTGCTATTTCTAACCCACGTGATCACCTCTTAACTTACCTGTGAACTTGATTATGCTAATCATGACTAGTTTTAGTTCCTGTACGCTACTGTTCCTGCACCTCCCACACCAAATTAGCACTATGGTCTGTCTTTGGAGCCTGCAGGTGTAACACTTTCAAACATTGTTCTGTTATTATACTTTAAAGCATTACTACTCGCTCTACGCTAATTCTTTTTCTATGGCAGCCAAGTTGTATCCCATTCCTTCTTCTGGCTTCCTTTTCATAGGGGGGCATTTGCATTTGTTTATTTCTTTGTTTGCTAGCCAGTAAAGTGAATTGATTCTTTATTGATCTTTTTCAGCTATGCCCCAGTTGTAAGGGAAACAGGTAAATATAATATATAATGACAGTTCAGAGTTACCATCAAAGCAGAATGTTTTCTACAAGGTGGGAGGAGACTGGAGTGTCTGGCTGAAGAATATGTAAACAACACAGACAGTAATAGGAAGTCAGGACAGAACCCCCACCCTGAAGTGGTAAAATATAAACCATATTTGCTCACTTAATACAAATGTAATAGTTTTACCACTTTGATGTTACTAAGAGTCATTTTCCTTAATGCTTCCTGGCGTCACCAGCCGTAGTGGTCAGTTACCCATTTTACTTTCAGCTGGTCCTTAACATACTGGCTGGGATTCAGCCACGTAGAGTCATATTTATTTACTTATTTTGCATTTGTTTACCGGGGTAGTCGACTGGGCCTTTATGAGCACATTTTCAGTGTAGTCCTTGGGAGATAAGCTCCACAAATAACATAACATAGATGTATACATGTAAAATGTGTACAGATGCAGAGTAAAACAACACAGGAAGTGGTTATACATATTGTGTGCGCAATTCAAAGACACTGCTTTCAAAAAACTACAACAATGAACAAGCCAAGAATCTGAGAAACTTCCTGTAAGATGGATGAATGGGAACGTGAAGGGAAGCATCCTTCAGATTCAAGGATACCAGAAAAGCTTGGGGTAAGATGAAGAGTAAAAAGAGTTTGAAGGGAAAGCATTTTAAAAGAAGATGCCATCAGAAAGGTACTGCAGTGAGACATGTCCAGAATGGATCTATAGTCCCCTTCTTTTTTGGGTACTAGCAAAAGTCTGGAATAAAAGTCTTTTCCTATGTTTTGTGGTGGTACAGATTCTAGGGTACCATGGTTGAGAAGACCCTGTAAAACAGGAGGGAGAACATGTTTTGGTTGATAGGAGGGCGTGGAATGCCCCTTAAAGCTGGAATTTCCTTCCAAGTCATTTTAGTCCACCGTGTTGAATGATGGAAAGGACCCACTTATTTGAAGTTATGATTTGCCAAGTTGGAAGAGAGGAAGTAAGTGTTTTCAACAGAGGGAAGGGTGGGCTAAGGGGTGGGGGAGGTGGCAGCTATTACTCAGGCTGATTTGTCTGAAAAAGAGAGGCTTTCTTGACCTGGATTCTGTTTTAGTTTTTTTCTGAAATCTTTTCCTGCGCATCTTCTTTCCTTTTAGAGCAGATTTTGGGTCTCTACAAGAAAAGGAAGTGGGCTTAACTAGACTGTTCTTTTGACAACTGGACATGGAGATGAAAAAGATCTGCTTGAAATCTTGCATTATTTTTTTCTTTCCACTGTAAAGGTTTAAACAGGTCTGCAGTAGCAGGACCAAACAGTAAAATCCCTAAAAAGAAAGAAAGGAAGAAGGCTTTAAGGACAAAATGGCCTTCTATACACCCTGTAAAAATTCATTGCATTCTTTCCCTTGATATGTCTGAGAAGGAGAAACTTTTTTTGTCTTTTGTTTTTTATTCTTCTTAGGGGTGATGTCTGCTTTTACAAAGCATGCTGGATCCGACACTTGGTGTACCTCAATCAAGGTTAGAGGCACCTCTTCCCTAACCAGGATTTGAGGAGTGCTCTCCGGTCCATCAGAAATAATGAGTCTTGGTTCCCCCTTCTCAACCATATCAGTATGATCAGTCATATCAGACGTGCAAGAACCAGATGCCAGACTGGCCTCTAGTGGGGTCAATGAAGAGGGAGCCTGAGATGGGACTGGGTGCACTGTGAGTTTCTGCAGTACCTCAGTAGGTATGTTCAAATCTGACTTGGCAGATGATTGTTCAAGCCTAGGCCTAGGCAGGATGTTGACTGCCGTGGCTTCTGCCATTTTGGATTGGGCAAGGCTCTTCAAGCATTGGGTCTCTAAAGAAGTATTTAATGTGGGTAGATGTGTACATAAGGTTTTCAAAACAAATAACTGATACATATGACAATTCTTATAGTTGTATTTAGCTCAACAACACAACAAGAAAGTACAGTTGTGTACACTTACCATAAATGTAGATGTTCGAGTGTATTCACTGTTGTAGTCATTACATTTGGGTAATCCTGCTGGCAGGTTGCCCTCAGCCGGCCTGAATTCCAAAGTCTTGGGTCCTGCGTCAGCTGCTGTCGCCCCTTCTCTGACATCAGGTCATCAGGATATAAAAGAAGCAGCCAACGCCATTTTCTTTAGTTTTTCTTGCCCCAGACGTCAGATGCCAAAATTTAGATATGTATAATTACATGTACCAATATAAAATTTACCTTCATCTACAAGCAAATACACCACATAGGTTGTATAAATCAGAGAAGGAAAGATAGGATCCATCAGAAGAAAAGGGGGATGGTGGGTGGGTAACCTGGACTGCAACAGTGAATACACTCGAACATCTACATTTATGGTAAGTGTACACAACTGTACTATGTTCTTCATGTTTCACTGTTGCAGTCATTACATTTTGGTAGAGTCCCAAAGCTTTGGATGGGAGGCCGGAGCTAAACAGCATTAGGAGCGGCTATGAGGCCCTGCAGAACTGCAGTGGCAAAGCCTGCCCTGGATTTAGAGTAGAGTGGCAGATGATAGTGCTTTGTAAAGGTGTGCACTGAACTCCAAGTAGCAGCCTCTAAAATGTCCTTGGTAGGTACTCCCCTGAGAAAGGCTGCTGAAGTGGCTGCAGCTCTGGTTGAGTGTGGCCTAATGCCCTTAGGTACTGGCTTGCCATGGTGTACATAGCAGAAACAAATGCAGTGGCCTATCCACTTTGAAATAGTCTGCTTTGAGATAGCCTTTCCTTGTGATCCTGCAGCATATGTCACTAGTAATTGCTCTGTCTTTCTGAAAACTTTGGTTCTGTCCAAGTAGAATCTAAGCTGTCTGTGTACGTCCAAGGAATGCAGAATTCTCTCCCCCTTGTTCTGTGGATTTCGATAAAAGGTTGGCAGATGAATAGTTTGGTTGAGAGCCACACTGGACACCACCTTAGGCATAAATGTTGGGTTTGTCCTCAGAGAGACCCTGTCTGGATAAAAAATGATAAAAGGTTCCACAGCCATGAGTGCCTGTAGCTCTGAAACTCATCTTGCAGAAGTTATTTCTAGGAGCAGAGCTGTTTTCCAAGATAAAAACTTTATATCAGCAGTAGCAGCTGGCTCAAAAGGAGGCAGGGTGAGCTTTTTCAAGACATAGTTGAAGTCCCATGCAGGCACTGGTGATCTCCTTGGAGGTCTTAAATTTTTGGCTCCTCTGAGGTACTGCTTTAATAAGCGATGAGAAAAGATTGGTGGCTCTGTATTGTAATGAGCCGAGATGGCAGAGGCATGAATTTTAACAGATGAAAAAGATAGGCCTTCGTTCAGCATCTCAGTTACGTATTGCAAAATCTGAGGAATATTTGGCACAGCTGTATCAGTTCCTTGTGCCTGGTTCCAAGCACAGAATCTCTTCCATTTTCCAGCATAAGATTTTCTAGTACTAGGGCTTCTGGCTTCCAAAATGACATCCATCACAGCTTTACTGAGAGGTGTGTTTTGTATGACTACATTATTCGCCTTGCTCTCAAGTTTAAAGTTCTGAGTTGGCTGTGCAGGATCTGACTGTTTTGCTGGGACAGTAGATGAGGTATTTGAGGTAAGGTCCAAGCTGGGCATGGAGATAAGCTCCTTAATATTGGATACCGGTACTGGTGGGGGCAATCAGTATCATCTTTGTCTTCTCATGTCTCACCTTTAGGAGTACCTTGGGGAGGAATGGCAGAGGGGGAAATGCATATACTGATAGGTTTTTCCAGCTGAAAGATAGGGCGTCCACTTTCTGTGCTTGTCTGTGATAAATCCTTGTGCAGAATCTTTTTAGTTGGTAGTTCTGAGGGGAGGCAAATAGATATATGTCTGGGCATCCCCATTTCCTTGTTATCATGCTTGTGGATCCAGGTGCTACTCGTGGGGATCCATGAGGTTTCTGCTTAGTTCATCTGCCAGAGTATTTTTCCTTCCTGGCAGGAATTGTGCCTGCAGATGTACTTGGTAAGTCAATGCTGTGTCCCACAAAGTCATGGCTAGTCTGCAAAGGGGGTAAGAATATGTGCCCCCCTGCTTGTTTATATACCACATGACCATGGTGTTGTCTGTCTTTATCAGTAGTTGTCCTGGATGAAGTAGGTCCTTGAAGGCTGTCAGGGCATTTTGAACTGCTAGCATCTCTTTTTGATTGATATGTAGATGCATTTGGTTTGAGGTCCATGTGCCCTGAATGCATCTTCCTGCCATGTGGGCCCCCCAGGCATAATCTGATGCATCCTTTGCTAGTGTCTGCCTGGCTGGGGGTAATGTGAATGGCTGTCCCTTGTTTTTGTGACAAGCCTTTGCCCACCATCGAAACTCCTGTTGCAGGCAGGGAATGAGAGTAATCATAGTTTCCAGGCTGTGGCAATGTTGAGTCCAAACACTTTTTAGGTACCACTGAAGTTTCCTCATATGCAGTCTTGCATATGGAATTAGTAGGATGCAGATGCCATGAAGCCCAAAGCCTGCAGAATTTTTCTTGCAGATAACTGGGCCTTTTGTTGCCAACATTTTGAAAAAGGTAGTCAGTTGCCTTTGTTTGTCTGGCGTGAGATAAGTAATGAACAAAGTTGAAGCAGCAAGCACCAAAGCAGTAGTTCCACTATTAGAAGAACCAGATCGTGGGAAGAAGTATAAAAGACTTTATTATTCTTGCCTTGTTAAAACCAATGTTGAAACTTCACTTTCAGCAAGAACTTTCGTTTAAAACCAGAAAAAACAATTAAGATCAAGCGCTTTCGCTTGGCTCAAATACCAAGCTTTATCAAGATGAACTGTTTACTAAAAGGGCCATTGATATAGGGCTCACCTTCGACCATGTGACAACAGGTCATAATTAAGGTTTAAAGTTGTACATTTTCAAATACCAAATCAAAAAAATATTATTCGTATTTGATCTATTATATTGACCTGGCTACACTCATTTATACATTATTACATTATTATGCATTACATTGATGTTCACAAAGAGAAATATATGTTATAAAACAATAATATGTTAAAATATTTAATTAATAATCTTATTTCTTGTATTAAAAATTCATTCCACTATGTATATTTCACCCTACTACTTAATTGTATACCACAAGTGTCTATTTAATTAAATATACACACAATAAATATATAAAAATAGATATTTTTTATATGTAAATAAATACTTTTAAAAATCTTCACTAAAACGCTTTTTAAATACTAATATAAAATGTGTACAAATAAATAATATATTGATGTATATAAACAAATAGATGACCACTGACATGATTAATAAACAAAATCAATTAAATAAACTGCTTCTACACACAATACATCCACCTTTCATATACATTCACAATCTAGCCATTCTTAATTTTAGAACACTTCTTATATTAATATTGTCATTCAAACCTGGACTAGTAGCAGCATCTAATTTGAGCTGCCAAAAGAAGTTCCTTATATTCTAAGCGTGTTTCCCAGTCACCCCGTCTGCCGTCCATTTGTACTTGTTCTAATACTATAAAATTTATTTGCATTTCTGGGCATGTAATGGAATGTTTGTAGAAAGCATTGGTTTCTTTTTTTCTGGAAACCTCATACAAATGCTCATAAATTCTCTTTCTTAGAGAGATCTCTGTTTCACCAACATAAAAACTAAAACATTTTGTGCAATAACCCAAGTATACTATTCCTTGTGTTGCACAATTCGTGTAGATGTTGGCTTGAAAATGAAAGTTCCTTGAGGGAATATATAAAGAGCTTCTATTTGAAATGGATGTGCACTGTTTGCACATCCCACATTTGTAAGTGCCTTTTTTCAAATTTTTACCATTATTGATTCTCCCTTGGGGTTGAAACTTTAAAATAATTCTTTAATATTGATGTCCCTACGTCTAGTAAATCTAGGGTATCTTGGAATATGCTTTTTTAACTCTTCATGTCCTGTCAAAACCGGCCAAAACTTAGAAATCACTTCTTCAATTTGTTGAGAATTATTTGAAAAAGTGTGTATATAATTATTACAAAAACTAGTATTATGTGCTTGGCTAGGTTTTGGTTCCTGGGTCTGGCCCAAACCTAATAAAGGGGGATACTTGTCCTCCCTATGATCCAAAACTTCTTTACTTATCTTGTCTATCAAAACTTCAGGATATCCTCTTTCTAAAAACATATTTTTTAACAGTGTCAACTCTTCCAAAAAATATTCTAAAGTACTAGACATTCTTGATGCCCTTATCATTTGACCTTTAAATATGCCTTTTTTCTGATAGAATGGATGGCCACTTGTGAAATGGAGGTATGTGTTGGAAAAAGTAGGTTTCCTATACAACTTAGATGTAAACCTATTATTGGAACAATCTTTGAAAACTAAAGATATTCTCATGCTCTACCCTCTCATGCAAGTTATTTGCATTTGCTTGGAATATTTGGTATTCAGAATTACTGCTTTAAAGAATGTCTGAAAGTTTCTTCAGTGACACTGTTTGGTGTTCTTTTGTTCTTTGACACATTTTAAATATACCACAGTAAGACGTTTTGCCTTCAACCAGAAAATAATGCTTATCTTAGATTTTCTAAAAAAATGGTTAGCTCCTCTGTCAATCTGTTCTACTTGCCAAATCATATTTCTTCACTCTAACTCTACACAGTAAAAGAATCATGAACTTCCAAAGCCAACCATGCCAGACTTGCAACAGCAAGAACCTACATGTTATCCTCACTACTATACTGTTCGCAAATATTCACCAACCTTCATAAAGTAGAATTAAATAACCTTGAATCTTGTTATAACAAGATAGCCAAATCTACATGTAACCAACTTCAAAAATCACATCCCTGTACTGCCCTCCATCACCTGGACTGGTTAGAACTACCAAACTTACATTAAATCAACTATTAATCACCCATTCTTTCCTGTATAAATACAATTACTGCCCAACTCTATCTGACCTTATTCAACCCCATACTAACCTTAATCCCTTAGGTCAGCTGATAAAGTGCTGCTTAAAGTTAACAAAACAGATAACTCACATGGAGACTCCTTATATTGTCATAAAATAGACAAATATTGGAACTCCTTCCTCAGCCTACTCTATCCATCAACAATACCCAAAAAAAGCCCTAAAACATTACTTTTCTACTCACTGGATATACGTTCCCGCTCTCCTCCAGACTAACCCTGTTTTTCTCTCTCCTTTTCCTGCCTCTCTTCCTCTTCTCACATGACCTTGTGTTCTCTTTGATGATGATACTTCCTCCTTTCTTTTCATTCTTTCAATTTTCTTCTCTACTAGTCCTTATGTAAAAAAAAAAAAATTGTTTTTGTTTGTACTGTATTCACTGTGTTTGAAATGCTGTCTCTGTTTAACAACCCTTTTGTTAATATGTAAGCATATGGTTGCATTTTTTTATAGCTTTGTATAACTATGTTGTTTATGTGGAGCTTTTCTCCTCGGGTCTCCGCTGAAAATGGGCTATGTTGCCCAGTCGGACATTACCAGGTAAACAAATGTAAATAAATAAATAAAATTTTAAGGACTTGACAGATGTATGTCTTTAGAGGGAGGGGGAAAAGACAGTAAATATCAGCACACAGTAAACAGCTGGTCAGTTTATAGAGACTCATATGTTTATAATCTTAATGAGTAAAAAAGAGTGAAACCTGATGGCCAGCTCATTTTGTAAGTGGCAGGAGAGGGGGGATGAAGATTATTATAAAAAATTCAGTGGTTCCAGGTGATGCCGGGGGGGGGGGGGTTAAGCATGATGACTAAAAAGTAACACACATGCCTGACTTCTGCAGCGTTTTATATATCAGGTGTTACGTACGAGCAGTCCTTTTATGGTCATGTCTGGCTGGAGGACTGGGAAAACCCTTAAAAACTCCTTCCCCCTGCTGTTGCATGAAAGGTGTGATTCCAACTGCCATCATCTTTCGTCCCTAAATGTTAATGAATGGGGGGCTATAAGAGGTGAAGAGTAACATCTGGATGTAAGAAGGAGAGTTGGCAGCAGTGAAGAGAAAATAAACAAATCAGTAAATAACTTTTTGGCACAGACAGCATTTTCCTGAGTACCACATGGTAAACATAGTACATAGTAGTGTGTGAATAAACAAGCTAGGGGTGTGAAGACAAGTCTGTTAAAGCCACCATTTATGTTCTAATGTCTAGTCACTAGTTACGAATCAGCTGTATATTGGCATATAAGGAAGGGAAAGTGCACTTGGAAGCAAAAGTTACTTACCACATAACTTTTTGGGGGGGCATATTCTGTATCCCAGTGTTAATAATCAACTCTTCCTCATACTTTGACACCAGTAATTTACTGTTTCTAATACTTCAACACCAGTGATCCACACTGCCTCATATCTCATGATGGATGTGTTCAGGTACTAACCCTGCCTCAGTGCCCCCCTCTCTGTTACGCCTGAAAACCATTCCCACCTCAACAGGAGGTACTACTTTATTGTAGCATCATACTCTTTGTACCAGTACCTGCTCACCTTCCCACTTCCCACCTACATAACCTTCCACACAGTTATTACTTTCACTTTGTCCTCTTGCTAACAATTATCCACTACTTTTTAACTCTGACTACTATGACTAAGACACTGTGTCTATCCTCCTAGCTTGTACTTCGTCACAGTCTTATCTATCAGCCTATACTAGCAGTTACCCACCTCCCATCTATAACTGCTAATCTATCGATTCTGTTCCCCTCTGTACCTCCCTCCTCTCATCTCTCTCCGTACCCAACTACTTACTCTTTCAAACCCTATCTTACTCTCCATTTATGCTACATCTCCAGGTTGACAATGTTCCCATTACTCACTGCTTTAAAAAAATCCACCACTGCTTTATTGCCTCACTATGAATACCACTGCATTATTTCTTACAGTTTTAGACTATCTACAATTGTTGAATATATAATTTTGCTATGTATGTAGTCCATGTATACAATCTGAACACATCTCAGTCCCTGATAATTTTTGTAGCTTTTCTCCCCAGGCTTCCTCTGAAAGGGGGTACTCTGCATGCCTAATCAGACTATCTTAATAAACAAATGCAATAAATAAATAAAAATTATCATCCTTCTGCAGACCCCAAACCTAATGATCCGCCTTTCCACAGACCCCAAACCTAATGATCTGCCTTTCCACAGACCCCAAACCTAATGATCCACCCTTCCACAGCCCACAGCTTCAGTGATTTGCCATTCCTTGTATCACAACACTAAAGATTTGACCTTCCTTCTACTGCGTCCCGAACCCCAATAAATTACTACTTCTCAGTCCCCATTATTAATGATCTACCCTTTCCCAAACCCCACCATCAATGACTTATCCGTCCTCACTGTATTCAAATTTTTCAGACTTGTACTCTGTACCTGCACACCTTCACTTTTCTTTTTCAAGTAGTACAGAAGTCATAAAGAGGGAAGGGATTGTCCCAATCAATCTGTTCTCATGAACACTGTACTGGCATGCTCCTCAATACCATTTACACCTCATGAACTCTGCTCAGCAAAATAGTTGAAACTGAACTGTCCACACATGCTGCAGGGTGTGTGTCTGCGTATGTGTATCTGGCTGTCTCTGTCTATGTATATATACCATAATAGCATTTATTGTGATTACGCTCTTTTTGGTGTTACAACTGATAAACAGACCATAATTCTAACTGGTTCTTACCTCTTGTTACTGTATGTTTTCTATAGAAAAACGTTTTGCAGATGTAAAATAATTATCTTATCTGTGTGTATCTATATTTGCATATCTATATTTGTATGCTTGTATGTACTAAATGTATAGATATATTAACAATGACCTTGATTTTTAAGGGTTTAAAATATAAACAAAACTACAAAAAAATATATACATATGCTTTACAGTTTATGGGGCATGAAATGACTGCAGCATTTGTAGAGACAGTTTCGCTTACATTAATATAATAATAAATTACATAAACATATAGTTGTTATGGAAATTTGCATTTTTCCATGTCTTAAAGGACAAGTTTCAGAGTTGCTGTTTGGACTGTGAACCAGCCATAGTGCAGTTAGCAACTTAGTCTCCAAGCTGAAGGAGAGTCAGAAACAGAACTTCATGCTTATTGGCTGCTGATGGAGAGTCAGAAACAGAACTTCACGCTTACTGGCTGCTGATGGACAATCAAAAACAGAGCGTCATGCTTTTTGGCTGCTAATGGAGTCAGAAACAGAACTTTGTAATTATTAGATAGCATGTATTGTGGAAAAAAATAAATAAATGTACCACTGTATGCTATTAATGTCCACAGGACTAGTCTTTGGTTAACTGCTGCCCTAGGCAAAATGTCTCTACAGCATCCCCCCCAACACCACCCTGTGCCCCCATCCTGCTATACCTATATCATCCAGATTACTGGAAAAACACCCATGCTCTAGAGCGGCGCCCTAGGCAGCCACCTAGTTGGCCTAGCCTAAGGCTGGCTATGCATGTCTAAGGCATACTAGGTACCACTCTTAACAAACAGCTGGGGGGGGAGGCCAGTCAGTGACCAGTAATGAACACAGCAAGGAGTCACTGTGCACCATATAGTTACACGTGGTTCTATGGTAAGCACTCCAGCCTGTGGGCCCCACAACATCATAGCTCTGGAAGTACTCATGAAGGAGGTTACAACATTGAATGGATGCTCAGCATTACCGAGTTCACCAGTTGCATCATAGCACTGATGAGGCTGGACACCTTATAGTTTATTTTAAATCATTTGATAAATGGATCAGACTTGTGAGGATCAAAGGCTACACAGTTATGCTGAGAAAAAGAAAGCACTGACAACTCCACACTAGGATGATGCCTATGCAGCCGTACAGGCTTAAAACGGGGACAGACCAGTGCAGTGTTGTAAGCAGGAACAGCTGTGTTGATGATGAATGATTATTGCTAACCTACTATTCAGGAATACGCAGGACAGTTCATAAACATACAGTGCTGTGATATGTGATTTACCCATTCATGCAAGCTAATTCTTATTTAGACATGCTCTGGGCTTTGTCCTCTGTGACTGATGCCACAGAAACTCAGCGATTCTTGCCATGTTATGGGTCATTAGTGAGTAAAGCTGCTATCACAATGTACTAGTGCATGTGGGTGCAGTTATGCTGCTGACACAGTGAATGTAGGTGCAGTTATACTACTGTTACAGAGGACTGCTGCATGCACTACACTTATGACACTGCTACACTGTACTGGTACATTCAGGTGCAGCTGTGTTGCTGTCACAGTGCAATGATGCAAGAAAATGAGGTCATGCTGTTATCACTGTGCAATGGTACATACAAGTACAGTTATGCTATTGTCAGGCTGCATTGATGCACACAGGTGAAGTTACACTGCTGTCACAATGCATCGAAGCGTATAGATGCAAGTTAACAGAAACAGAACTTTGTAATTATCGACTGGCATGTACTGTGAAAAAAGTAAATAGATGCACCACCATATGCTACTCATGTCCAAGGCATACTAGGCACCTCCTATCACATTGCACTGGTGAGCCTGTAGGTGCAGTTATACTGCTGTCTCAGCACACTGATCCAGACAGGTGTAGTTATGCTGCTGTCACAGTGTACTGGTGCATGTAGGTGCAGTTATGCTGCTGTCACAGTGTACTGGTGCATGTAGATGCAGTTATGCTACTCGCGCAGCGTACTGGTGCATGCAGATGCAGTTATGCTGGTCTCACAGTGTATTGGTGCATGTAGTTGCCATTATGCTGCTCTCACAGTGTACTGGTGCATGCAAATGCAGTTATGCTGTTCTCACAGTTCATTGGTGCATGCAGATGCAGTTAAGCTGCTCTCACAGTCTACTGGTGCATGTAGGTGCAGTTATGCTGCTCTCGCAGTGTACCGGTGCATGCAAATGCAGTTATGCTGTTCTCACAGTTCCCTGGTGCATGCAGATGCAGTTAAGCTGCTGTCACAGTCTACTGGTGCATGTAGGTGCAGTTATGCTGCTCTCACAGTTCATTGGTGCATGCAGATGCTGTTAAGCTGCTGTCACAGTCTACTGGTGCATGTAGGTGCAGTTATGCTGCTCTCACAGTTCCCTGGTGCATGCAAATGCAGTTATGCTGTTCTCACAGTTCCCTGGTGCATGCAGATGCTGTTAAGCTGCTCTCACAGTCTACTGGTGCATGTAGGTGCAGTTATGCTGCTCTCACAGTTCCCTGGTGCATGCAGATGCTGTTAAGCTGCTGTCACAGTCTACTGGTGCATGTAGGTGCAGTTATGCTGCTCTCACAGTCTACTGGTGCATGTAGGTGCAGTTATGCTGCTCTCACAGTCTACTGGTGCATGTAGGTGCAGTTATGCTGCTCTCACAGTGTACTGGTGCATGTAGGTGCAGTTATGCTGCTCTCACAGTTCCCTGGTGCATGCAGATGCTGTTAAGCTGCTGTCACAGTGCCTTTATTCTGCTGCACTAAATCAACAGTTCAACAACAGTAGCTCCTTACAGGTGACATAAGAGGATGGGTGGTCTGTGTGTGTGTGTGTGTGTGTGTGTGTGTGTGTGTGTGTGTGTGTGTGTGTGCATTTATGTGTTGTGGTGTGTGTGTGTGTGTGTGTGTGTGTGTGTGTGTGTGTGTGTGTGTGTGTGTGTGTGTGTGTGTGTGTGTGTGTGTGTGTGTCTGTGAATGCATTATAACATGTTTATGTTGAAGGAGTGAAATAGTTTGGGGACTGCAAGCTCTGCATACACAAGAGTGCTGTGAACACTATCATGCTAATGTACCTCTGTTAGCTGTAACAGTACATTTTCAGTAAGCCGCTTTGCTGCACATTAAAGCTGCATCTGAATTTTATCACTATTACTAATGCTGTATGACTCACTTGCACAAATACTGTTCACCACTTGTCTGCTAGGTCTGCGTTTTGTAGTCACCCTGCATAGCTACTAGCCCTTAAACCTAACTGCCCCTTACCTGCTACTTGACAGCTACTCCAACCCCCCAGTCTCCCTACTATATATGTCCTTACTTCCTTAGACTGCAATAAGTTACTGTACCTACTAACTCCTCTCTAATCTTATTCAGTCCAGGATCACTATGTTTCAGAAAGCTAGTGCAAAAAGGTGGAATACAAACACACAACACCCCCCATTCTTCTATACACTCTTCCACTAGCGATGCTGTGTACATGCTTGTAGGTCTTAGGCATTACCTTTGTAGACTAAATCACCCACCTCGACTACGCAATGACTGAACAGCTGTCTGGCGAACATCGTGTTGAAAAGGCAGAACCCCTTGGGCTCTGGTCTTTTATCACTACTCAGTGGATGTCTCTACCCATCATGACCCTCCTGACACTTTCTGTCCCTGTCTGATCTAATTTTATCCACTACCTCCAATCCCTACCCATTTCTTGCTTAACGTTTGAGCTGACCCTGTCTCAGACAAATGAGGGCTTACTGCAACAAGCTCATGAGTTGTTGTTCTCTGTGCACTTGTCCTGTGCAGTGATGACCGTTTCTGAATCCCATCTTCAACTCTCCTAATGGTTGGTAATAACATAACTGCTTATTTTACATTAGCCTACTTCAATCTGGTAATACTTACACAAAAGCTAACAACTTGTGTCTCAACAGAACGTGATACAAGACTGGAATGCATATTTCATACATATTTCTGTTCCTTACACTATTTAAATAGAAAATAGTGAACTTTCTGTATTTAGCAATATTTTATTTTTCTGTTCCAGCATTATCAAAAGGTTGAGGCTATTTAATAAATACAGGGAATCCGCTCTCCTTTTAGTCAATATCACTGTCCCAAACTGTCAAAAGTAGATATAATGGAATTGTTCTTAATGTACATTCACCTGTACTGTACGTACATAGTCATATTACTAATTATGCTAAACGATAGAAACATCCCTTCCACACAGATACAGATACACTCAAGGTAACACCGAGATGGGAAGAGAGATACACTCAAGGTAAGACCGAGATGGGAAGAGAGAGACACTCAAGGTAAGACCGAGATGGGAAGAGAGATACACTCAAGGTAACACAGAGATGGGAACAGAGATACACTCAAGGTAACACAGAGATGGGAACAGAGATACACTCAAGGTAACACCGAGATGGGAAGAGAGATACACTCAAGGTAACACCGAGATGGGAAGAAAGATTCTTGAAAGAAAAAAAAATCGGCTAACTTGTCATTGTTCTGTTCCTACAACGTCATAAAGTGACAGTCAACTAAATATCAGTGAAAAAAAGGAGCGCTCAAACTTGTTTTCAGGATGTCACTCTACTGCCATTTCTTTTCATCTTGACATTCACTCTATTCACTCTCTTTGCAGAAAATCAGTAAGTTACTTGTACTGAGTCTGACACAGTTCCAGACTCCAGACATCTGTCAAAACACAGAAAATAATTTTAAAAGGCAAAAGGAAGAATATATGTAGACATACCACAGGCGTAATCTAGTTCATTAAACTTAATTTGTACATCAGATTTTACATTGTAGCCAAAGTATTATACAAGCCTAGAACAACAATCAATGCATGAAATTCAATCTAGCTACACCTACAGCTATTTCATATAAGATTTGTTTAGTATGGCAAACCACATCCGTTTCTTGAATGAGTTGTAATAAAATGCTCATGAGTTTGTAACTATGTTATTACTGAGCACAGAAAAAAAAATATTGGTATTTTTCTCTCTAGGTCTCCTCTCTAAACAAGCATTGTGCAGCTCACTAACTTGGTTGGCAAACTCAAATTAACAAAAAGTGAAACTAGCAGAAAATAACATTAAGGTAAAAACAGATGTAATTCAGTATCACTCTGTATGATTCCTGGGAAGTGCGTTCTGACAAGTTAACATACCATGCTAAAGCAATGAGTAAATAGGTCACACAGAAAAACCAATCAGTAAAAACCAAAAGAAAAATCTGGCAGGGCTAGACTTTCCACTGTGTGATTCCTTAAACCTCTTATATTAGAGGCAGCATGGGATATATGCCAATGGCCCTTTAAGAACATCAGGTGTTTCAACTATATGGCAATTCTGAATGTCCATGACTTTTTAAGTCCATTTATGGACAAATTCAGGTCATAAATGCACTTAAAAAAGTCATGGACATTCAGAACTGCCATATATCTGAAACATCTGATGTCTTTAAAGGGTCATTTGCATATATCCCATGTTGCCTCTATTATAAGATATTTAAGGAATCACACAGTGGAAAGTTAAATACCATGCATCACACTGCTGATCTTTAGCTGATAGCTATGCCAAAGATCTTAAAAGCTACCCCAGTGAACAAATCACAGACTTGCTAAAGTCTGCAGTCACACCAGAGTGAAGACCTTCACTCAGCATGATCCATTCCTCACTAAACCATATAACTAGGTTCAACATTAGCAGGTGACCTTATCAAGATCAGACTAACCCATCCCTTATAATTTCATGTAAAGAAATAAAATGAACACATTACTAACTCCTATCAAAACTAATATAATTTTCAGTAAAGGAAACATCCAAGAACAGTGAAATCACAAAAGCACAGGTTCTGACTACAGATGACTACTTGGCACATCCAGTGAGTTACTTTTTCTAATTATTGCATATAAACTACAACTGTTATTTAACCACTGGATTACTTTTCTATCCTTCATTAAGAATTGCTTAATGTTTGCCCATTATACTTTTAAACTCTTTCATTGTTATCTGTCCTACTATCTATTCAGAAAGCAGTTTCAGTCATTTACCACCGACTCCATGAAGTAATACTTCCCTATATCTTTCAGGGGCTGTCCACCTTGTATATACAAAATGTCCTCATGCATTTTTTTTCAAAGGTAACCTGTCATTTATTCTGCTGAGGTTCATTAAATGTTTACATCGTGATTCCTTTATCGAATATTAAGCACTGTGGATTCCAGTATATATTATGCACTATTTTGTTACCCTTCTCTAAATGTTCTCTCTCAGTACAAACCATTATACCTCATGGCTTTTGGCTCAACTTGTAGAGCTGAACACAAGGGAAAAACTACAGAAGTAATGGGATTGTAAACAGTATTAGAAGGTCAGAGTAAAATAAAACGTAAATCAGTGATGCAAACTGAGTAAACCAAGAAATGGACACAGAAAAATAATCTGTGCAGTGACTGCTTTGTAAGCATCTTTCTGGGTAAACATAAAGTCTGGGTAAACATAAAGTCTTGGTAAACCGCCAGAGTAGCTTTATGATATTATCATCTGTGTCTGTTTCTGTGCAGAGAACAAGGAAGATTACATCTTTGGCACCGTAGCTACATTAGGCCAAGTAGATTAAAATCTGCCAAAAGGAAAAACGATAAGGAGAAAGCAGTGCAAGCACCTATAAGCACTTTAGCCTTTAATCTTATCTGTCAAGGTATTGCAGCGTCTTGGCAGCAGTATTCTCCAAGGTCTACGTAATTTAAGAGAATTCTAGTTAACAGAGACAAGTGACAAGGCCAATAAAGCACAATTATGTAACACCTTCTGTAACAGCGTATCTTCAAAAGGATCTCGGTCTGCATGTTATCTTTCAGGTTAGCCTTCACTGCCTGAGCAAGGACAGCCTTCACTGGAAGGCCTCCTACTAGTGCCACCTAGTGTCTTTTCTGCACGGGTTCATACCTTTTCTGCCAATGTTAAAGTGCCCACAAACACGTTCCCTCCAAGTTTTCTCCCCAGATTCAGGCAGAACTGTAGAGTCTGCAGCCTTTTTTCCCAAAGCTTAGCTCCTGATACACATTTGCCCTCAGCTGCCAAACGGATATTTTTATCTAGCTAAAATGTTTACACCAGTACTGCAGTATTTTACAGCAGTACAGTATTTTAAGGAGCAGGAGACAAGAAAGCGGCTGTAAATGTAGCTCACTTGTAGGAATTTTTATTTATTTATTTACAAAGGATAGGTGGCTGCTACCCCTTTTTTTAGTCACCATCAAGTTAGATAAAATTATTTTAAATAAAAATGATGGCACAGAAGAGACCTAATAGTGTACCAGTAGTTATAAAGACAGATGAGAAATATAGGCAAGAAAAAACATCATCAAAGTCACTGGAAATGAAAACAATGTTTTTAAAAGCACATGGTGTGTACATGAAAAGCTAGGACTATAATAACCGCAGTGACTGTACTTCCCTAAATGGTAATATAACTGACTGCAAGTATAACAGTATTTAAAGGGCAACAAGACCAGAGGGGCATCTGAAACCACAGCAACAGTGCAAGAAAAAGGAAGGGTGAGAGTGAGTAATAATGACTTCAGGCACTTTGGTACAAAATGTCTGCGATTTCTGATAGGAAGGGTACGAAATTCTCTCATATGTGAAGGGTTAGAGTTCCAAGAATGGGCCATTGGAAAGCTTAAAGTTTGTTAGCACAGAGGACAGAATGCTGAGAAAAGGACATTTACATAAGGAACTTACCATCACAGTAGACATTGGAGCAGGGTCATTGTTTCAGTCATCCAAAGAGTGATCTTAGTTGGAGTCCAAATGTCCAGCACATCTACTAGAACTGAACAACCCTCACCCCAGTTGGGCTGGCTCCACCTTTTGAGGGATATCCACATATTCCTAGTATGAAGGCATCATCAGCCTACATCCACTTAAATTATTTATTGCCACCCCTCTCCCCAAGGCTGGATCAGGACCATCTAATTGATAAGGATCCCATGACAGCCTGCCTCCTACAGTCAGCTAGGAAACCCACCCTCAAAGTCTGGTCCTCCTATAGAAGCCTGGCTAAAGGTATGTGTGTGTGTGTGTGTGTGTGTGTGTGTGTGTGTGTGTGTGTGTGTGTGTGTGTGTGTGTGTGTGTGTGTGTGCGTGTGTGTGTGTGTTTGTGTGTGGGGGGGTCGGTTATGTAAAACAGAGTGACAGAAGCTGTGGAAATGAAGGGAAGCTGGGGAAGGGGGTGTACCTAGGAAAATACTCCAGTACCCCAGCTCTACAATGTCTCCAAAAAGGAAGAAGGGATGGAGAGGGGGATCCATTATTCTGCTCCAGGTTTTTCTTATGAAAAGGTGGTGTAACTTAAAGATGCCAACATACGATGTGTGAAAGTGGATGGGTGAGTCACCTGGACGTTTTCAGACATTGCAGTGATGTACTTTGGTGTTTAGTATAAAGTTATTCTGTATGTGCATATGTTTATAGGTCTTAGGCCTTACCTTTCTTGTGAACAAAGGAAATACACATTTAACTTATTGACTGAGTTAAAAGGATGAAGCTGCACCGCAAATTCACCTCGGTTCCATACTTAGATAACTTAAATAAGTCAAATTCCAAGTGTGTACCAAACAGCATAGTTTATTTTAAAACAATAAAGTGACTAAGAGCTTTCATCCCTGAAAAATCATGGGACTTCAGAGTAACTTTGTACCATAGCATTACCTTTTTAAAAGAAAAGGCCTGCGGAAGCTACAATGTTACAATTGGGTCATTCTACTTAAAGCTACAGCACCCATTCTTCCAAACACAATAAATACACACTTAATTGATCTCAAGTTTAAAAACAGTTTTAAAAACATTTCAACTAATATTTCACTTAATACAAAAATATGAACCAGTCTTAACATTCATTTCAAAATCTAAATCAAATATGTTTCCCCGTTTCTTTTTAGCTTTACCAATCTATCTTGCCTTTACATATTTGTAAACCAAATCTATTCCAAAAAAAATAGTTGTCAAACAATGCATGGTCAAGGTGCTTAGGAGATATTAATAAAATGCCTTCAACTTAAGAAAGCAAGAGAGGGGAAAATCCCTTCATTTAAACTATGGGGTCCAGTGGTGTTGATTTTTTATTTGCTACTCAGATTCTTCATACTCAAGTTTGATTTTTCTCTGGTCCCCCTCTGGAATCAACCTCTATTACGTCAATAACAGAAAAACAAAAATAATGTTCATTGTTACTTTGAATATGTTTCCATAAACTATAACTAGTGTCTTGCTTCTTCATGTCCCTTAAATGTTCGTAAATTCTTTCTGTGCCCTCTCCCTTTTACCATAAGAGCATAGGAGGTTACTAGGCTATTGACACAGAGGTCATTTCATCCCAATGTAATACCATAGATACTCTACTCAATACCCAGGACTGGATTTATTAATGACTGCCTATGTCCAGGAGGGTTGTGGGTGCTATCCCTGGTAAGAATTGATGGTGTTCCATCCACTCGTCCAGGTTCCTTTTGAACAGTGTGGTAGAGGTGCTCTGCTACACGTGAATTGGCAGTCTATTTCAAAGACACGACATCCACTGGGAGACAGTTCTGTTCCCTCCATCATATCCTATATAAGTTGCAGGTTATATTTAGGTCCCTGGAACAGGTAGTTCTAGTACCATTTGAGCAGCAAATGCATTAGGTTTGGGTCAGAGATTGCTCTGTAACCCAGGTATAAGTCTCCCCTAAGAAGTCTATACAATGCAAAGTATAGTGACGGGGACTTTAGTGAGACTGTGTAAGGCATGTGCTGGAGTCCCTTGATCGTAGTTAGAAACCTCTGAGGTCTCTCCATTTGCTGCAGGTACTTTGCATGGTACATGCTGAAAGGGGCGTTATACTCAATTATGGGCCTGATTAGTGACTACTACAGAGGGGTTATAACCTTCTTTGCTCTAGAGGTGATGTCTTTGCTAATCAAGTGTGCTACATAGAAAGCCTTCTTTACTACGGTAGACACACGGTGGTCAAAGTTAAGGTCGCAGTCTACTTGTGATCCCAGATCTCTTACCACTTCGTAGGTACATTGGGTATTGTTGTCAATTCAATAGTATGAAGGGACATTGTTTGTGCTGAAGGGAATGATGATACATTTCTTTGCATTCAGTTTGAGATCATGACTAAGACACCAGTCGTTGGTCTGCATAAGACCCTCCTGAAGTATACTGATATCATTTGGGGATTCATTAATTGCACCCAGTTTGCAGTCATCCGCAAACTTGGTCAGCTACAGCTCCTTAGTTTTGGCCTGAACTTCTGAGAAGTATATACCATACAGTACGGTGCCCAGCACTGTCCCCTGTGGCACCCCGCCTGTGACAGGTCTGCTGGTTGATGTGGAGCCACCCACTCTGATAGTGTTTGACTGGTTTGTGAGACAGTTGGCAACCCATCTTACAACAAAGGAGTTTACATTCAGTTTGCTAAGTTTATCAGTAATGCTTGAGAGTGGGATTGTGTCAAAGGCCTTTGCCAAGTCAAAGTATGCTGTGTGCACAGATTTGCCCTTGTCAATGGACCTGGTCACATTTTTGAAGAAATCCACCAGGTTTAACAGGCAGGATCTGCCACTGACAAAGCTGAACTGAGTCAGGTCCTGGGTTTGGAGGTTGCCTCTGTCTTTATTTATGAGGTCCATGATAACACATTCCATGGTTTAACAACAGACCCAGGGGAATTATAGACCCATAAGTCTGACCAGCCTCAGAAGAGGCTGGTCAGACTTATGGGTCTATAATTCCCCTGGGTCTGTTGCTAAGCCACCTTTGTGGAGGGGAATAACTGTTGCTGTTCTTCATTCCGCAAAGAAAAAAAAAACAATGGTTAGGCTTTGTAGCTTTCACAAGATTTTTCTTTTAAAAATGGTAAAACTATGGTACAGAGTTACTCTGATGAAGTCCCGTGATTTTTGGGGAATGAAAGAGCTTAGTCACTTTATTATTTTAACATAAACTATGGAGTTTTGTTCACACTTGACATTTTGCTAATTTAAGTTATCTAACTAAGTACAAAACTGAGGTGTATTTGTGGTGCGACTTCATCTTTTCAACTCTGTAGGTAAGCTGTTTGGCCTGCTGCATATTTTTTTAGAAACACACGCTTAATCTTAGGCATGCAGACAGCATACCTTAGTGCCCTGAAGACTTCAGCGGTAAAGGAAGAGGACATCCTGTAACATGCTTTTAGTATGGGTTGTAGACTTCCTTTGACCCAGTCAACATGAAAGAAGAAAGGATGCAATTAAAGAGTAATTAATGGTACTTTCAAGGGCTGGATGGTTTTAAATATTTCCTCTGCAGGAGGGGACATTGCACTGTCTAGCAAACACTGTGAACAGCACAGGTTTAGTTTTACTGAAATTAATGTTTATTTTTTTTGTAACAACTTTTGACATTTTACAGCACAAATAACTAGTGAACAAGTTAAGTGTTCACTTTCACCATCTACTCCTCTAATGGAAAAAAAAATGAACCAGTTGATCAAACTAAGCTTCTAGGTGTAACAATAGACGAGCATCTAAAATTCGACAAACATATATCACTAAGTATTGAAAAAGTCCACATCAAACTTGGCTCACTCTATATGGCCAAACCCTCCCTAACCAGCAATGCCACACTATTCATAGGTTCATACTAGGCTACCTGCCCTGGGGCAATTATAAGCCTAGCCCGATTCTGTATGGCTTACGCCACCCCTTGATTTGAGTATACTGTGCCCTTTTTAAGGTTTACTGTGCCTCTGTCTAATAGTGACACGGGAGTAATCCCTGGGACAAACCTACGATCCCCCATCCACCTATCTAGATTCTTCTTGAAGAGATTCAGTGAGGTGCTCTGCCTCACATGAACTGGAATTCTATTCCAGAGCGAAGGGAGCCTCTGGGTTATGAACCTGTCCCTCCAGCAAGTTCTATTTATTTCTGTGCTGAGGTTCAAGTCCCACGAGCATGTGGCTCTAAGGGATTTAGATTTACTGAGGTGGAGCATGTCCATTAATTCTGGATTTGACATAGCTTTGTATGTCAGGCATAGATCGCCTCGAAGTAGGCTGTATGCAACTGAGTAGAGCTGGAGTTTTTTTAACCGAGCAGCATATGGCATCTGTTTGAGACCCTTGATCCTCTTGGTGAGATACTTTTGGGGTCTTTCTAATTGATGCAGGTGTCGGGTAAGGTACATCCCAAAAGGGGCATTGTATTCTATGATGGGCCTGATGAGGGATGAATAAAGGGGCACGATTACCTCTTGATCTAGATGTGAAACCCTTTGTGATGAGGTGGGCTATGTAGAAGGTCTTTCTAACCACTTTGGCAATGTGGTTCTCAAAGGAGAGATTGCTATCAACTTGGGTCCCCAGGTCCCTAATAACTTTCTCTGTACTTAATGGGTTTCTGCCTATGTGGTAATTTGTGGGAACATTGTTTTTGCCAAAGGGTATGACTATACATTTTTTGGCATTTAGCTTTAAACCATGGTGCTGGCACCAGTTATCTGTCTCTGTGAGACCTTTATGAAGGATGTTTGTGTCAGCTGGAGAGTCAATTATTTCGCCCAGTTTGCAGTCATTTGCGAACTTGGTGAGCCATAGTCCTCCCACGTTTGCCTGTACCTCGGAAAAGTATATACCGAACAAGAGTGGTCCCAGGACAGAACCCTCTGGGATGCCACTTGTGACCGGTTTTGAGTCTGACATGTTTCCAGCAACTCTCACTCTGTTGGTTCTGTCTTTGAGACAGTTTGCGACCCATCTTGTGACATAGGGGTTTATATTTAAGCTGGATAGCTTATCTATGATGCCCGAGTGGGGTATTGTGTCAAATGCCTTTGCAAGGTCCATTTAGGCTGTGTGGACTACCTTCCCTTCATCTATGGCTTTGGTGACTATTTCAAAGAAGTCAACCAGGTTCAAAAGGCAGGATCTGCCCTTGACAAAGTTGAACTGGGTAGGATCTAGTGTCTGTAGGTCCCCAATGTCTTTGTTTATGAGCTCCATGATGATCCTCTCCACAGCCTTGCAGACTAAGCTAGTCAGGCTTATGAGGTGATAGTTTCCAGGGTCCGTGGAGGCTCCACCTTTGTGGAGTGGGACCACTGTTGCTGTACTCCATTCTGTGGGCACATATCCTGTAGTGAGGCTGAGATTGTATAGCTGTTTTATTTGAGGGATTACTTCCTCTTGGAGTTCATGTAGGACGCAACCTGGGATGCCATCTGGTCCCATGGAAGCAGTGTTTTTTGCTTTGGAGAGGGCAGCCTTCACCTGAGCATCAGAGATGCTTGGGAGGCAGCCCTCTGCCGGGATAGATACTTGCTCTTTTGGGGGGGAGGGGGTGGAGAAGTTTGCACTGAACCTGTCTGTCAGGATATTGGCGATGTCTGTGGGTTCAGTGTATTTTTTGTCGTTTAGAATCAACTCAGAACAAGTCTGGGAGTTGCATCCCAGGTTCCTAACATAGCCAGATTCCCCCTACTATCCTCCCTTCTTTATTGCTCCCAAATCTTTACCAATCTGCCCAAGTCCAATTTGAATAACCTAGAGAAAGCAAGGTTTGCCATAAACCTACCCCACAGATCTCATCACTGCTTAGCACTTCACTAACTCAGCTGGATTGAACTACCCAACCTATGAACTCTCAACCTTCTAACAATTGCCCAGGGTCTTCCATAAACCTGATAACTTGCCCTGCTCTCATGGACCTAGTTCAACCTAATCCAAACCTTAGGTCCCTTAGATCATTTAACAGGTTACTTCAAAAGGTAACTAAATCTCATAACTACCATGGAGACTCCCTATACTCTAATAAAATAGCCAAAACCTAGAACTCACTTCCCCAACAATTCCTACGCGATCCTGACAGTCACAAATTCAAATTAGTCCTACTCCTAAAAGAACACCTCACCAATCACTGGCTCTGTTCCTGCACAGTGCCATGCTAAGTACACGTGACTGATGTTTTCTTACTCTGACTACATCAACCTTGTATGCACGCCGACTTATTCTCTCCTATGAGACAGTAAGTTAATATTCTGTCTGTTTGATTTTCTTACACAAAATAATGTGCTTGCTTTCTCAGTTAAATATTGTGAACTATCTTCCTTGTTAATATCTAATTAATTAATTTGGTATTTGTAGCATCTAATACTCTGTTGTAATTTTGTGGTATTTAATTGCTGTTATTTCTGTCAATGACATGTTTGGAGCTTTTCATACGGGTCTCTGCTGAAAATGGGCTCCTGGCCCAGTTGGACACTACCCGGTAAACAAATTGAAATAAATAAACAAACAAACAAACAAATAAATAATAAGTGGGGGCTACAACAGTGGCTAAACAAAGCAACATACTGATTCCTAACAAGAATTGCTATTGGTGAGGTAACACATGGGTTTGGTACTGAAGCTATCCCATGTGCCAAATCGGACATGGGTTATTGCTAAGGTTGTTCCTTTCCACTATCTCTATAACTGACCCTGTAGAAAGTTGAAGGAAAGGTTAGCATTTTTTGCTGATGGAACAAATACAAGAAATAAGGTCAACACATAAGACACAGAGAGGATGAAAAACAATCTGATATGATAGAAGCAACAGTCTGAAACACTGCAACTTAAATTAAATGAAAGGCAATGCAACTGGAAAGCATTAATACAAAAAAGGAGGACACAGATGGAGGCAAAGCAGTAGCAATGACAGAGGTGAGGAGATTGTAAACTGAAATTCTTACTGTAAAGCCACGTAAAGTACAGAAAAAAGCTAAGTTCGACTTTATATCAACCTATTAAACTAGCGCTGTAGGATTACGCCTTCTGTACCAACTTAAATTATGCTTACAGTCATGCTAGAAACAATACTCAGTGCTGCAGTGCAATAGTCTTTACATCTGGGACTTGTGTTGCAGACGGCCTCATGTATGGTCCAGCTTGTAAAGCTTCCTCCTCTAGATGGACGGGCACCATTACCATACCTTGAAACTGTCCCTGATTTTAACTCAAATTTTAGGTATGTTCCTCTTAATTTTTCTTAAAACTGGTGACTGCTGAAGAAAAGATGGTGAAGTTCACTTAATAAACAATGACAGTAATTAGTTATAGACTTTTAGTTCAGAAAATGTATTCTCTTACTCTGTCAATGTCTGAAGTTAATAGTGCTAATATTTTAAAAGTGTCCCTGATTGTTCCTGGATTTGTACCGGATTCTGTTAAGCTTTGTCCCTGATTGACTGAGAGCTATAGCCCATCCCACCTGGACATCATAGCTGAACCAGAACACTTAAACGCAGAGGTGAATAAAGGAAGAAAGATTACACCTCCCTCTAAAAAAAAAAAAAAAAGCCACTACAAGCTCTTTGTCAACCTGCGGTGGGGGGTGCCTTGTGGCGGTAGCACAGAGGGAAGAAAAGAGAAAGGGTGACTAGAATGTGCTAGAATGTGTACCAACTCTAGTGTGCAGATGCCCATAGGACAGAAAGTAGAAGGGTGAATGGAGGAAGAAATTACTGCAGCAGGGAATGTAGTTGGACATCTACAGTTATGGTAAATCCCAAACACAACTGTTCTTTGTTCATTGCATAACTGACTGTTGCATTGGGCTTTACATCAGGGAAGATTCCCAAAGGTCATGGACAGAATGGATGGCTGACCCTGAGGGTATACTGGCTGAAATAACCCCTGTGAGATGTCTGTGGAAAATCCCTGCCTGGCTCTTGAGGCAGTACTCAGGCTGTTAACACAATGAAGATTTGGACTTTGGACCAGGTAGGGCTTCTAAATACTGAATGCTGACCACCCACTCATCCAAAGAAGGCAGCAGTGGCTCTTTGACTTTAGTGGAAGTGCTCTTACCTGCTCGGCTACTGATTTTGCCACTGAACAAATACAATGGGTCAAATATTTATATATAAACTGAGAACCCGGTTACAAACTACAGATACTGTAATCCAAAAGAAACGAGAGCGTAGCAACTCCAGGAGATGCTAAGTTAAACTTTTTAATAGTAACTCATAAGTTAAAAATCACACAATTAAGCACTTTCATCTGATATAATACAGACTTCATCAGAAACAAAAACCTCTGCAAAATACATAGTGTAAATACCCCTGCAAATGTGTCACGTGTTTATCTCCACCCAATAAACAGAAGATACTGTTTTAAAACCCTCAATACATTACAAGAAATACAGGTATCTATATCTACCCATTTGATATTTGTTAACCAGGTAGGAGAACATCTCCAAGGACCATTTTCATCCACGACATGGGCCGCTTGGCAAAGACACAGTACATGACAGCAAATGACAACATTTGACATTAGACATTTCAATTGAATGACAGTAGTAGAAGCTTCTATACAATACAGCAGGATATACAGAAAACACCGACGACAGAAAGCATAAAACATTTTCAAATGAGTAGCAATTCAGGAAATCTTACAGAGTTTGCCAATGAGTAGCACAGTAAGTGAAAACTGTCTGCGAAAACATAATTAAAAACATAAGATTTACAGCAGACATGTTACTATGTAGAGTAAATTTGTCACGACTACAGCTGGTAAAAACAACTGTTATAAATAAAGTTCTTCACAGAAAAATACACCAGTTCACATGTAGCTCAAAAGTTGTACTAAACAGACATTGTAAAGGACAGACTATTAATATCACTAAGTAGTATGCCTTAAATGTTTGTTATATATCTCATTAGCACCTATGTGGTGTGGAATGTCACACCTCTAGCAGCCTAGACATCTTGTATTCCAGAATACTTTCTGAAAATAAACTTAAAAAGCATATGATAAACAAATGTAAACAGTTTGTGAACAACACACTGTATTAAAACAGCACAAATAGCAATGTTATCATTAAGAATTATTCTTTACTGATAATACTCAGCAGATTCAAAGTTTTTTCATAAATACTACAGTATATTACAACGCACACAAACCTAAAATTATACTTTTTGCTACACTTTCACAAACTGTCATATCTTGGAAATTGTACAATCTAGACATCCATAGTTAGAACATTTTTGTTAACCAGACATAAGCTTTCATGTGACAACAAGAAATTCCTCTTTTAGTGCATGTTTATTGAGATATTTATAGAAATATGAAACACATGCTTAATTGTAGAATTATCAATATAAATAACATTAGATGGTGCTCATTACGTGCAACTTATAAACGCCAGAAGCTTTCTGAAGAAGTCTTAGTTATATTCTGATGAAAGCGCTTAACTGTTTCTATTAAAATTTAGTATATTTTCCTACGCTGGACTGGTTTTCCTTTGTTCCAGCTCCTGGTGTTTGTATTTTACGTACTGGTTTTTAGTTTATCATTATGTACAACTTACAGTGTAAAAACATGTGAAGATTCACTTGATGGCATGTGACAGTTTATAAGTCACTTGTTTTTTTAAATATTAGGTACATGTAGAAATATTATTTATTTTCACAATTACTAACAACTAGCAAAATCTCAGGTACAGTGTGATATAAAAGGACACAGACGATGAATTTTCATTTCTTCTACTTTGGCAAATCACAACATATACCTCAGTATCATGTAGGGCTCTCAAGTATAAAAATATGAACATAAATATGAACATATGAATACTACGAGACAAAATGGTGATTAATTTCTCTGCTGCATGACACACTACATTAACAGCCTTGGTGTCATGTTGTTAATAACTCTGCATACTTTCTAATAACGGTTATAATTAGCTGGTACATCACTTAGTTAAAGAAGCCAGACCCCAAAAATGGTCTGGATGCCATAAACAACTATGGGTGTAAACTAAAGGGATACAAAAAAAGCACTATAGGCTTGAATATGATATGTATACATATACTGAAGCTAATGTAAACTTCAGTAGATTGACACCAAAACAACAAAACCCCAATACACATTATCAGAACATGCATCCCCCTTGTGAGGGTCTGGGCCCCCCACACTCCCTGCTAATTATAAATATACTAACTCCAAGATCACATAATCACCAGGGAAGGAGACTATTTCCAACCCCGGGGATTGTCGATCTCACACACTTGCTATCTGTTTTATCAATCGAAGTGTGGTGACAAAACAGATAATTAACCTACACTAGTCTTGGATAAAAGAAATAAATCAATATATATATATATATATATATATATATATATATATATATATATATATATATATATATATATATATATATATATATATATATATATATAAAATCAGAGAAAGAGACAAGCACCAAACAACAATTGTTTGATGCAGCATTCTTAAACACGGACTCACAGAAAAAAAACAAGAATAAAAAACATCTCAGAAGAAATACAATCCGATTACAAAACCCAACAGCTAGCTTCAGGCCAAATTTTTTTGAGTAATGACAGTGTTATGGAAAGAAATTTTGTAAGGAAAGGTGTAGGGCTGAAATTAGAGGTTGGGGCAAAGTTAGGGTTAGCATACATTAGTAAGGAGGTCAGGGCCTTAATAATACATGCTAACCCTAATCCTACCCCTAACTCAACCTTACCTTACAAGAACATTTCAATAACACTACTGCTACACAAGACAGCTTGGACACACACACACACACACACACACACACACACACACACACACACACACACACACACACACACACTCACACCACTCAATCTATTCTCTTACCTAGTCCTTACTCTAACCCTAACCTGCAAACAACTGTAAAACACTAAACGTAACTATTTACCTAACCCTTAATCTAACCTCAGCCTTGAGACATTTGTGCAGTCACACACTACTATCCCCTAATTTGAAACTTTTGGATATATCCAAAATTCACACTCACCTTTCAAAATCTACCTTCCTCTGTATGACATCTCCACAACTCAACACACAAAGCACTCAATAAAGCCCCAGTATTCCTTGACAAAATTGATGACTGATCAAATAAGGGAGACCCATCACACATACACACACACACATATATATATATATATATATATATATATATATATATATATATATACACATATATGAGTCTACTGTGGAAGCTTGAAGTTTCAAAACTTGGAGCTTCATTTGGTTGTGACCATAAGATCGAAATTTTGAAACTTCGAATGGTTTAAATGGTGATCGCCGTACAGTGAGAAACAACAAATTTACTGTTCTCTTCACTGTAGTGTGATCTTGGAGTTGGTATATTTAATTAACAGAGGGTGTGAGGGGGCCTGCCCCCCTGCATAAATGTAAAAAAAGATTGTTTTCATTTTTTTTCATTGTAGTTTTGAACTTTCAAAACTTCGATGTTATGGTCTCGATCACATGAAGTTCGAAGTTTTGAAAGTTCGAGCTTCCAAAGTACATCTATATATATATATATATATATATATATATATATATATATATATATATATATATACATATATATATATATAGATACACACACACACACACACACACATATATAAAATACAGATATACACATTTACATTAATGTAATGGATCCAGTTATTTGTTATAGCATCCTATCTGCAAGACTGAGAAAGTTGAAATATTAATAGTTGTATTAGGAAAAGATCGTCTGGTTGCATTTGCTGGCCTGTATCTATGAAGCAGTCACACTTTGTTCCTTAGCTAAATGGGCCTTTAGTGGTTTTCTAAATATTATAAGGCTTATAAGAGTTTTTAGTTCATTACGCATTCTATTCCAAGAGACTGAGGCAATTTTACAGAAGGCTGCCTCTATGCAGGCTAAATTAAACTTAAGTCTTGCTAGTTGGGTGGTATCTTGACCGCTTACATCACGGTTTGTGTTGTGACCCAGCAGGATAATGTTTGTAGAGGACTTACTATGACATGGACATAGACATGGACTTACTAGTACAGTGTTCTAAAAAAAAAAAAAAAAAAAGATTTTTGTCAATTTAACCACAGTAACTTTAGTTATCTCTTAGAACTAGAATAGTAAATTGTAAATTGTTGCTATCTTTTGTTTAATCTTTATGTTGGAGCTTTTCTCCCCAGGACTCCATTGAAAATGGGCTCTTCTGGCCCAATGGACTATCCTGGTAACCAACTGCAAATAAATAAATAGAGGGAGATAGTACTGTTTGTTCAACAATTGTAAGGTAACGTTTGTCTGGTAAATGGTAGCCACTTGGTTTTATTTAAAGTTAAACAGTGATGCTTAGTGGGTTCAGATAAGTGAATAAACCTGAGAATTTAATTTCAGTCATTTGTAGTAAACTAGTGCTGTGCGGAGAGAGTGAAGATCTAGGGCAGGCAATGTGTACTGTAGTCTGGGTAATAGGACATTTACTGGAATAGCCCTTCTTGGTTCGATAGTGATTAGATGTGCTACTTAGCAGGATAATTTTAGTAGATTTAGCACTTTGACCATAGCTCAAGAGTTGACTGAAGGAACGATAGTCTTGTATTTCTATGCCAGTGACCTTTTGATGTGAACAAATTGTATGGAATTACCTGGACAATATTTAATTACACTTGGGGGTGATATGGCTATTTTTTAGTGTATCATTTGGAGATGGTCTACTTGGAGTTGGACCTTCTCTCCCTTGTTGTAAAGGATATACAGCTGCTAAGTGTTGTTTGTCCTGTTCTAGTAAACTTTTAGCTGCCCATGTACATCCATGGAGTGTAGAATCTTCTCCCCTCTGTCCTGGGGGAATATGAATGAACTTTGGAAGGTGAATGGCCTGATATTACTTTGGGCATGAAAGAAGGGTTGATGATCCTACCCATGTGAAAGTTTAGAGAATAATCTTTGCACAAGAGGGCCTGTAGTTCTGAAATTCTTTTGGGTGAAGTAACAGCCATAAGAAGACAGTTATCCAGGTCAGGAATTTCAAGGATGGAGAATCAGCTTGTTTACAGTGGGGTAATGACAGCTTCTCAAGGTCACAGCTGTGATAACATAGTGAAGTAGGTGCAGTCTTGGGGGCTCAGGTTCAATACCCCTTTTAGGAATTGCTTTACTGGAAACAAGTAATAGATGAGGAATCTCAAAGCAGACAGGAAATAGCTGAGACATGTACCTTTGCAGGTACAGGATATCCATAATATTTAAAGATTTTACAGGTACATATGGATTGTAGACACTTGGTCTGTATAGGGTCTTCACCCCTCCTTCTGCAGTGGGGTGAAATCTCATCCATTTAGCTAGGCAACATTTCTTTGTCTTTGATTTTCAAGCCTCCCTCAAGACAGTGATTACATTGTCAAAAACCAAACCAAAGGGAATGAGAGTTAAAGTATGCAAGCTGTCAGCCTTACATCCTCAGGCTGGGATGGAATAATGACCCCTTGTTTTGGGTCAACAGGTTCACATGCTGAGGCAGTAGTACTGGATTTTCCTTTTTATACTCATTAGGAGGGAAAGCTTGTTCTGTCTCAGCCAGAAGGAGCTATGAATATCATTTTTGGCTTGCTCCCTTTTATCTTCTGAATCATATTGGAGAGATGGCAATGTGGAAAAAAAGCATGCAGAAAGAAACAGGCAAAACCAACTGATGGAGAAGGTGGTTGTCATTCAGCGTTCTTGGGTTGGAGCTCTGGAACAAAATTTTCTGAGTTGTCTATTTTTCTGAGAACCAAAATGGCCCGTTTCTGGCACATGCCATCTGTGGACCAGATCCAGAAAGACAACCCTGTCCAGCATCCATCCATAAGAATCCACTTCTGTCTCGCTCAGCTGATTTGCAAGGGAGTTTTCTGAGAGAGGATATGGGGATGCCATGAATGCCATTCCTGACTCCCAGGCCAGATTTCACACCTCCAAAGCCAACCAGCACATGAAATATGATCAATCTCTCCCTCCCCCATTTGTGATGTGCCATAGCACTGTGGTGTCTGTGAGGATATAGTCGATTTCTGGTTTCCAAATGGGTTTAAAGGCTTTGATGGCTGACATTACTGAAATTATTTCCTTTATGGTGATGTTTTCTTTTCTCCATCTTTTACCCCAGATGCTATGGATCCTTAGAACTCCTGAGTGGGCTCCCTATTGTCCTGAGTGGGTTTGAGGATTCTGCTTTGACCATCTTGGTGCCTAGGCCTAACTTAAAAAGGAACCCCTGACTGTCTTGGGACTGCTGGGAGCTTGGAAACTTGAAAAAAAGAAGTTATGTCTTACCATAACATTCCATCTGCGTTGTTGATCTTCTTTCAGTCATCACTGATGGGTTCGGTTCCGAGCCCCCTGAACCGAGTCGGCCTAATACCAAGCTCGCGCCAGCCAAAAACTCTCGAGCTAAGTTTCTACCCACAATGCCCTTCTCCCTTTTACCTCAGATCAAGTTTGCCCATGTTATACAAGTAAAGCAGAGGCCATTTCTGCGCAAATGCCTAAGACACCACTTAGACCTAAAGTATCCCCCAGGAGCCTTTGGCAGGGGAAGGAGGGTGGGAAGTGAAGAATGAAAGAAGATCAACAACACAGATGGAACGATATGGTAAGACATAACTTCTTTATCTGATGTTGTTAATCTTTTTTCCATTCATCACTGATGGGAGAGAATCCTACCTTGTGATCCTTGGGTGGCCCTATGGAAGAACGTTCCTGAGTACCACTGAAACAAAGGCAACTCTCCCTCTGCAGACCACATCCAATTTGTAATGACTGATAAAAGTGTGGGGTTTAGCCCAAGTGGCTGCTGCACAGATATCATCCATAGAAGTCCTGGAATGGAAGACTACAGATGTTGCCATAGATATCTAGTAGAATGGGCTTTAATGTTGTGTGGCATAGGTTCTTTTGTAAATGACTAATGTCAAAAACAATGCACAATTAGTCAGATAAAAGGGAAAGAGCAAATAAATACCAACAATGGTATTCAAGGTATACCACAAGGGTAGAGAGAGAAGGACGTACCACCAATGGTACTTAAAGAGTTTACCAAACGGGTAGAAGCAGGAGTGAAAGGTCTAAATATAATTGTAAAAATATAGAATTATCATTAAAAACCACAAATGAGAGGAAAGGTGACAAAATATCCTAAGAGATATCAAAAAGTTTTCACTTAGCTGAGAGCTCGGCTGAAAAGCGGCTTTACGGCTACACAGCAAATGAGATCTGAGATAAAAGGGAGAAGGGCACTGTGGGTAGAAACTTAGCTCGAGAGTTTTTGATTGGCACAAGCTTAGTATTAGGCCGACTCTGTTCCAAGGGCTCAGAACCGAATCCATCAGTGAGAAATGGAAAGAAGATTAACAACAACAGATCAAATATTTGGACTACATTTTGCATCCCGCAAAGTACATTTAAAATACCACACGTATCTTACCATTCAAATCATTTTTTTGTGTTGTGTTTGTTCTTTTTCTGAAGCTAAAGCTATTTATTTAAGTCAGTCTTGTAGTCTGCAGTGCTTTTTAAGTGGTTTCTCTGCTGTGCCTAGTTGTTCTGACTGGGCTCTCATTTTACTGCATTTTTACTGTCTCTGTCTGAATTGGAAAAAAACAGCTATGCATTGATTTCGGTTTTACATTATCCATTGTTATTTCTCTGAGCTCTTCTAATTCTGTGTTTTACTCACTTTCCAAACAGTATCTGTTATTTTCCTGATCTCTTAAGTAGATTATTAGCATTTTTCTTGGGTTCAGGCGCCTAGGCAGCGAGCCATTTCCCTGTGGTACATTTGACTGGGGACATGTGGCTGAAGTGACATTCAGCTGCAGAGAAATAAGGCTGTTTACAAATTCCCTGTTTGTCAAAGAGAAGCACACACTGCCATGCTCACAGCTTTAATAACCAAATGCATGGCGGCAGAAGAAGTAATGAGTGTTGTGCTCAGTGTACAGTACATACTTATATAACTACAAAATGTAGAAGTGTGTTACAACATGGAAGAAATCCTGCAGGCTACTATAGTCACATTTATGCTCCAGTATGTGTTTTAGGTAATGTTCCCTAGACACTGTGAAGGGGGTAGTGGTCCACACACTCCAGTTATAAAGACACTGCCCATTGTGCACTGCATTTTTACTGCCACTGACATGCCCTCTGGCCAGCCTGCTGCTGATGCCTGCCATATTGCCTGCTGTCTCATGTTCGCTTGGGGACCATGGACATTGTTTTCCCCCTGTGCATTTGGTTATTAAAGCTGTGAGCATGGCAGTTTATGCTTCTCTTCACTCACAGGGAATTTGCAAACAGCCATATTTCTCTGCAGCTGAATGTCACTTCAGCCATGTATCCCCAGTCAAATTTACCACAGGGAAATGTCTTGCTGCTTAGGCGCCTGAACCCATTTTTCTTCATATAATTCTGTCGTAGTCATTTTTCAAACTTCAAACAAAAAGGCAACTTTGCCCAGCTATGTGAGCTATAACTAGAGCTTGTGGTAATTAAAGCCAACTCCCTTAGCATTTTACATTACACAAGCAGTCGGCCATCTTAGTCTTAGGACTGCTGGAAGCTTGAAAGCAAAGCATTTGGACTATATTTTGCATCCAGGGAAGTACATTTACAGTATTGCATTTATCTTAACATTTAAATCAGTTTTGTGTGGTGTGTTTGTTCTTTATGTGAAGTTAAAGCTATTAATTTAAGGCATTTTATAGTCTTCAGTGCTTTTCAAGTGGTATCTCTGCTGTGCCTAGGTGTTCTGACAGGGCTCTCACTTTATTGCATTTTTACTACATCTCTTCTGAATTTGTTTCTCATCTTCTATATACCTGACCCTACCCTAGAGGCTCCTCCCAGTCTTATCTCTTCTGCTGCTCTTACTGGTTACTGACAGAAGAAATTGCGAAGGCCCTCCCCTTAGACTATTAGCGTACTTTGAAATTACTTTAAAGTGTGTGCACACGTGCATGTGTGTGTGTGTGTGTGTGCAAGAGTGTGTATGTGCATGTGTGTGCGTGCGTGTGTGTGCGCACGTGAGTGTATTTTGTGTGTGTGTGTGTGTGTGTGTGTGTGTGTGTGTGTGTGTGTGTGTGTGTGTGTGTGTGTGTGTGTGTGTGTGTGCGTTCAACATTGCTGGCTTGTCTGCCTTTAAACCACTCTGTAATTACTTGTACTAGCTGTTAGATTTGTTTCTGTTACTTTTGTTTTTTACATGAAGAAGACTGGGACTGCAGTTCAAGTGGCAGTAGATAGGCAGCCTGGTTTGTCTGAGGTGGGATACATACAGTTTGGCTTAAGTGAGAATGACTTGTTGTAGCTAGTTGCTTGATTTGTTTCTGGTACATTTTCACTTCTGGCTAACTAAAGTGTGTATTTTACATTAAGAACACTGGAGCTGCAATTCTCCTGGGAGTTGAAAGGTAGCCTGGCCTGTCCGAGTTGGGAAACAGATAGTGAGGCTTAAAGTGAGAATTACTTGTTGTAGCTAGTTATTTGATTTGTTTCTGATACTTTTTTCATTTCTGGCTAACTAAAGTGTGTTATTACATTAAGAAGATGGGCCTGCAATTCTAGTGGCAGCAGAAAAGCAGCTTTGTCTGTCCAAGTTGGGAAACACACAAGGGGGCTTAAAGTGACAATTACTTGGAGCTAGTTGGTACCTTTTGCTTTTGGCTACCCAAAGTGCGTTTTTACGTTAAGAAGGGTAGGACTGCTATTCTAATGACAGTAGTAAAGTAGCTTGGTCAGTCTGAACTGAGAGACACACGTGGAGGCTTAAAGTGATGTTGTTTCATCAACCATAGGGCTTTCTAGGAACTTGGTTGTTTGGTTTTAATCTGCATTTAAGAGCTTCTTTTGCTTTGCTTTTACATTAAGAAGCTCCAGGATCATCTGTCTTATGGCAGAAGGTGTTTACCCGGTCTCTCTGAGGTGGGAAGCACACTGGGGAGATCAAAATGTAAACATTATTGGCCAGAGGGAATGGGAGTTAATTTTTAGCTTTTGTCTGCCTGCTGTAAATTAGGTGCATTTGTGTGAAGCTGTTCACTGTACAGTGGTGGTTAGCAGTACCCTGTGTAGCAGTAAATCTGTAAAGCTAGTACTTAGGACTTTAACCTGTAACACAGAAAGGCTTTACATGAAGCTAAGCTTAGGGCAGCTAGTTAGTACATCAAACAGCACTAATAACAGATCTTAACCCTAGACACAACTCAGGTGACACTTGTGAAACCAAGTCCCAAAGCCATAATAGCCCAATCCTAATACAGATCCTGACAATATGAATCTGCAATTTCCTAATGTCTCTGTGTCCAGCTTGGTCAATATGGGCATCCTGAGACAATGTAACAATTGTCTCATGTATTCAGACACAATGTAACAATTACATCATGTGCTCAGACAACCTATTAATCCTTAAAGAAACTAACACAGTGTGTGAGAGATGTACATACATTACATCCTTGAAGGCAAAAATCTTGCTTACAAACAAGGTTCTCAAGAACATGCAAATACTACATCCTTTACAGTTACTGCTCAAAACACACATAGACCTTTTTATACTGGGGCACTTAAAAGAAACCTCTCCATACCTCAAATACCTCCTAAGCCATCAGAGGACAACACCTGTCCTCAGCAATCACTAAAGCACACAGCAAAAGCACCACACATAAGCCTACACCCAATGATCCCCCAGCAGCAAATCCCATAATGCAAGCAAACACTTTACCTAATACTCTTGTCACAGGGGATTCTACCACACAGATGCCCCTCTCACCAGGCTGGACAAGGAGAAGATAACAGTTAGTTGCCTATCTGGAGCCAGGATCTGCAATATCATACACACACTCAGGTCACTGCACCACAGGAACCAATATGATTCTATCATAGTCCATGTTGGTGTAAATGACCTGAGACATACCTAACTGGACTATATGAAAACAGACATTTTGGATCTCTCTAAATATGTGTCACAGACAGGTACGTGCCTAACACTGAGCAGCATTCTACCTTCTAAGGATGATACCACTGTATGAGCATTTTCACATTACCAAGTGCTTTTTTCATTAGAGTATCCATGGAAGACATGGCTGATGACATCCAGGACTGCATGGCATTAGCCAGTTCTTCCATGGACACTCCAATGAAAAAAAGCACAAAGCAAATGAGAATCACTCTTTGAGCCTAGGGCACCTTTGGACCTAAATAATGATCATAAGCCTCCCAGTATTTTTTCTCTCAAGGGTGAGTTAAAGTTACACTGGGCCTGGAACTCATATCCCTTATGGACAGAGGTAGCTTATAAACACCTGACCCTCAATGTTCTATTTGGATACAGGACATCATTATTCTGTCAGGAAAACCTAGCTAGGGTTAGAAAGGCCCCTGGGTCACTAGTCCAGTAACAGTTTATGAATATATGAATAGCAAATATTAGATTTGGGATAAATAAAAACAGCAGTTTCCACATGAGAATATTCCACTTAAAATTGGGTATCTTTTCTTAAGGGCTATACACTGGGTGCCAGGCAGGAAAAGCAAAACATTTGTGACTGTCACTCACAAGTGCAATCAACAATGTGCAATTACTGTCATTTGTTCAAAAAGGATAAGTCTTTTTACTGTGATGCACACCAATCTTGAAGATCGTACATATAAGGAACATGAGTGTGGCGGTGCAGAGGTCGCTCATTTGTGAACGCATCTAAGTTCCAGTCACATGCATATCATCTCTGTCTTGAAACTAGGCCTACTCCTGTGGAAACTGTTCATACTGAAAACATGTTTCTGCATTTTTATTCTAAAATTCCATTCTTGTGCAGTTTGCCAATTTTTATTATATTTACCTTTTTTGGCATACTTGGTGGTTGCCATTGCTTTGGTATCTATGACAAGTACTATCATAGGTTCATAGGTTAGTACTAAGCTAACTGCCCTTGTGAGCCATTTTAAGCCTAGCCAATTATCCCTTGTGAGACTCAAACCTTGCACCTTGTGTTTGTGAGGCAAACACTTTAACCATTAGGCCACCCATATAAAAGTAAGTAAATCTACAATGCAACAAGAAAGGCCAGTAGGATACTGGGATCCAAGTAAAGCATCATAAGTAGTAAAAAAAAGAAGTCATTATCCCGGCGTACAGACAGACAGCAAGACAATGTCACAGTATTTTCATACTTGCATACACCCCTTAGTAAAGCATTATAAGTAGTAAAAAAATAAGTCGTTATCCAGGTGTACAGACAGACAGCAAGACAATGTCACAGTATTTTCATACTTGCATACACCCCTTAGCCCTTCACCTGAAAAAGAGTCCTGCAGCCAAAGCGCTACGATTTGTGTGCAGACAAGTGTGGGAAATACAAGATGCCCTATTAGAGGATTAGTAGAGGACTCTCTAGCTTTTCGGAGGGCTAGTCCCTTGAATCCTACAAGCTAACTGCTCCATATGATGAACAGTATGAGACAGCCCTTTAGTAGCTCAAATGAGGAGGTATAAATGCTCTCTAGTAATTCAATGAGCATTAACTAGACTCTCTATGGTGCATCTTGGTGTAGCTTCCTACTAGGTCAGTTGCTGAAATGTTTATTATAGTTCTATACACTTGAGTGGGGAGTTCAAATCCCCTACTTGCCTCAAAAAATCTATTAGACAGTAATGTAACCCCTTTCTTTGTAAAGAGCAAGAAAGTGCATTGGTTCAGAGGTTCATAGGTACTTACTAGGCTGCTGATTGGTGAAGATCTTTAGAAGTCTAGTCATACATTCCCATGATGTTTTTAGCCCCTACATTTTAATTATAAGTTACCCAGAGACGAGTACAACGTTTACATGTTGCTCCTATACATGACAGACAAGGGTACCTCTGGTTTCACTGACAGTTTAGTACACCACCCAGACCTTCCTAGTTATAAAATGATAGTGAAGTCTTGGACAATAAACTATGGTCTTACTACTTCCTAGTACAGTACAACTGAATGTATATATTTGTAAGCTTTTCAGAATATATTAATCTGAATCAAGTATTTTACCACCAGGGTATAATATTCACAGATTAGTCCAAGCTACTAAAAAGGGAGGGGGAATAGCAGTTCTCTATAAAAACGCACTAAGTGTTAATAGAGACTCCATACAGCCACCCCCATTTAATGATGCTGAAATCCTTATAACTAAACTTCAAATCAACCACAACAAATGCATAAACATTGTCTGTATCTACATTCCCCCAGGGAACAATATAACCACCCTAGAAGATATCCTCCAATGGTTATCCACTAACCACCCCCAAGAAACCACTGTGCTTGGTGACTTCAACATTGACTGGACCACTTGTGCAGCTGAATCCCCCAAAAACTTCAATCCTGTAAATTTCCACAATTAACTTAACTCAATCAACTGGGCAATCCTAAAACGTTTACCACTGGAAGACACAGTGGCTTATTTTAATACTAAATTCCTAAACATCCTAGACTCCCATGCCCCATCTCGTAATATTAAAACTAGAACAAATTCAGCACCATGGCTCACTAAAAAAAACAAACTAAAAATCAAACTTAGAAATAAGGCCTGGGCCATCTGGCGAGCAACTAAAGCCCCTCTCGACAAACTAAAATACCGTTAACTTAGGAATGACACAAAAAAATCCATTCAACTAGACAAAAAAAAACTACTACCAAAACCTACAGCAGAAGCATCAAAACAATCCCAAAAAGTTCAGGGCAGGTAATAACCAGCTTCTTCTTCCAGAACAATCTACCACTCCAACCCCAACAAATTACACCCAAAAACCACCAGAGAACATAGCTAGTGCCTTTAATAACTTCTTCACTGAAACAATCCAGTCTCTCACTAACCAACTCAATTCCATACACTCTAACTCCAACATTTATATATCCTTGACTAGCTCCTCCACTATCATACCCACTACTCACCACCCCTTCAACTTCCAACATGTCTCTACCACTGTAATTCGGTCACTAATCAAAAAATTGAAACCCACCACCATGCTTCCAGCAGAGCTCTTAAACATAGCTGCTGATGTCATAGCATTTCCCATATCTATCCTGATCAACAGGTCCCTAACTCTTGGCTCTATCCCCCCCATCTGGAAAATATCCCATGTTATCCCACTTCATAAAGGTGGAAGTTCCACAGAATTATCCATTTACAGACCTATCGCCATTCTTTCACCACTGGCCAAAACAATGGAAAAGTGCATCTTCAAACAAATTATGTACCATCTCATACAGAACCAAATACTGGCGGTCTCTCAGCGTGGCTTTAGGCCACATCATAGCACCACCTCATCTCTCCTTTCCTTCACTAACGCCATAAATCTAAACAGAAATAATAACCTGCTGTCATCAGCCCTCTTTCTAGACCTCTCAAAGTCCTTTGATATGGTCAATCACCAATTACTCACCCACTCTCTGAAATCTATTTCCCTGGACAACCATACTATACAGTAATTCCATTCTTATCTGAATGACAAGACAACAAGCCGTACTTTGGCAAGGCAATCTATCCACTCTGTTGCCTCTCACTCTTGGAGTTCCTCAGGGCTCCATTTTAGGTCCTCTACTCTTTTCCATCTTTATCAATAACCTACCCACTGTCATCCCAGATGCATCCTACGTCCAATATGCAGACGACTGACCCTGATCTGCTCAGCTTCCTCCCCAACAGCCCTGCAAACCCTAACCCAGGGTACTTTCAACACAGTTGAAAAGTGGCTGTCTAATCACTGTCTTCTGTTGAATCCCAATAAGACCAAACTTACTCTTTACCCCCACTTTCCTTTACTATATCATCAACCAATGGCCCTCTATTTCACCAGACATTCAAACCAAGCTCTTAGTGGTAATAGTAGACAATAATCTCAAATTCAACTTACACATCAATAAGACTATCAAAACCATTAACAAACAGCTCGGCTCACTA